>NW_020925758.1:2746875-2900675 GCF_003984885.1 Neopelma chrysocephalum
TAGAATAGAATAGAATAGAATAGAATAGAATAGAATAGAATAGAATAATTTTAGCTGGGAAGGACCTACAACAATCATCCACTCCAACTGCCTGCTCAATTTAGGGCTGACCCAAAGTTAAGGCCTGTTGTTAGGGACGTTGTCCAAATGCCCTTAAGCAGCTTCAGAGGATGTGGGGTTGCTGAATAAGCATAATTAATTCTCATGAAGATAGAGAAGGTAAGTATTATTTTTCCCCAGGCGTGCACTAGAGCCAAGTCTTATCTTCATCGAAGCCTCCCACAATGTCATCCCTTTGCAATGTGTAAATAGAACATGCTGAAGGATTAATGAGAAAGCCCCAAAATCAGGGTGTTGGGCATGGGGCGCAGTTTTGTAGGTGCTGGCAGGTGTGGTCTGGGAGCTGGAGCTCTCCTGTCTGGCCAGGTCAGTGGTTTTTGAGTGTGCAGGACGGAGCTGCCCCTGACTAAAGCAACCTGTTTGTTGTTTCCAGGAAGAGTGGGATCACAGCAGCAGTGGGAGCACAGGATCCCAGCCGGGGTCGGGCTCCAGGCAGGGGTCTGGATCCAGGTCTGGCAGCCACAGGAGAAGCAGCCAGTTCAGGCAATCGACCAAGGTATATCTGGTAGTGCTGTGCTGAAGTTGTGTCCCTTGCTTGCTGCTTATTGGAGGCATCCTCCCCACGACATGTTTGTTGTGTGTGTCACACGTAGGTGTGGGTGCATGTCAGTTTTGAAGGGCACTTCAAAGACCTAATTAATTCAGTCATAATGTGTGACCTGTTGAGGTGTGCTGAGTGCCTTAGTATTGGGAAAGAAGTTCCTTAGTCAACTGGTTTAGTGCAAAGCAAGTCAGGGGTTCTTTTAATTTATTTGAAGTCTTGGAGTATTTAAATTTTGGGATATTAGGAGATGTCTGTAATTATTTGCTGACAAGTCTTCATTAGAAGTTGATAGATGAGTGGATACCACATAGATGGTGTTGAATGGTAACCTTGAGTGCAACTGCTTTCTGTGTGAGGTGTCTATAGGGCTAGATGGGGAGTCACCTTCCTACTTACCCTGCAAAAGACTGTAAGAATTCACTTTTATCATTTTAGGCTCGTCCTTCAACTCAGACCCTGACCATTCTTGTTTGTTTCCATCAGCCTCTGTCCTTTTTTCTCTTGGAGTTTTTCTGTTTATGCACACGGGAGCACTGGTTGTGCCAGAAGTGAAGGGCAGACTCTGGGAGGTTTGGAACCGGTGGTCAAAGTCCTGATCTGTTCATCCATTTCATCCTCCTGGAGAGCTTGAGGAAAACAGACTGTCCTCCTGATGCTGTGGTGGGAGAGGACCCACAGAACCAGGTTGCTGCTGGGAAGTGGTGGTCCTTTCAGGTGGGAAGGAGTGAGACTCAGCATATCCTTCCTTCTTTGAGCAGGAATAATGCTGTCTTCCTCAAAATGTCTATATTTTTATCTGTATTTTTCTTACGAGAGCTTGAAGTTTTCAACAAGGAAACCTTTCATTGGAGCCTTTTCAAGACAGTTCAATATCTATCCATCTTTTTTTGTTCCCTACCAAAGTGCAGCCAAGGGGTTGTAGGCAGCAGAAGAGCAGGGAGGGTGGGGGAAGCTCCTCAAACTTAGAACTGAAAAACGCTTAAGAAGTAACACATGGCACAGGATAATCCCTGGTTTATACCACGGACTCAGGCGACCACCTGATGTTGTTCTGCAGCGATGAGCTAACGCAGCCGTGCAGCAAAAGGGCATGACTTTGTGTTTGCTTTCTGGAGGACGGTGACGAGGAGCGGCGAGAGGTGGGACGCTGAGCTGGGCTTTGGGAAGCCGCTGCGTGCATGCAAATGCTGACTTTGTGGGGAATTTGCTGAAGCTGCACGCGTGGTAAACAGGCCAGAGTCCACGTGGGGCCGTCCCTGTTTGTACTGGCAGCTGGGCAGCGGTGGACAGAGGTGACGCGGGCTCGCAGGGGCTGGAGGACAGAGGTTGTGGACGTGCGTTTAAACCTCACTGCCTGTAGGATCTGCTTCACCGGCTCTCTCATCTCCCTGAGTAGCACTGGTGTTATTCTTGTCAGTGTGTCTCTCGTTCATCATTCCTGGTTAATTAATTTTCAGTGGCACTGACTCCTTCACAGTGAAAATTATTATCTAAAGCTGAGGGTTGGGTCATGGGGAGCTTCACGTTAAAACTGCTGAGGGTTGTAATTGCAGTCCTGGGGGGACTGACAGCAAGTCACTTCTTTTCGTAAATACATGCAGGGTTTTTTTTCTCTTTTTTTTGTACCTGGGCTTGAGAATCGGCTTTTTGAAGTCTTATTATTAAGTCTTGGCACTTCTGTGAGCGTTTTAGTAAACGACCTGCAGCAAAGGGCAGCAAGGATGCTGCCTGTCCTGTGAGTCGAGACAGAAACCGGTTCTAGAGACAGGTTGTCGAAGACCTAAGGGGTGTCTTGAAATGGCCATAGTGACTCAGGACTTAATGACAAGGTGTGTTATTGGGACCCTGGCGCCGTCTGTATGGAGTCTGGCTAATGCTTAGAGTGCCTCTGAGAGGTTATGGGGGCATCTTCTCAGAGGAAGTTTTGGGTGAGAGCAACAACTGCTGCCTAGAAGCTTGGACCTGTCTGACCTCCTCATCACTTGAGATGGATTTGTCTGCAAGAAGAGGTGTCTCTTCTTTGTGTGTCAGCTAGGAAGGCCTGCACATGTGTGTTCTCATTATACCGCATTTGGATGCTTGTAAGGATTTAGGAAACTAATTTCTCTCTATGGTGGGAGAAAATCGTGCTTACATTTGCCTAAAATAAAAAGTTCAGCTTCCGTAACTGATCACGAGAGTTTGATGTATTTCTGGCGGTTTGTTTCTGAGCAGAGACATGTCAACTTGCAGATCCACAGAGGTTAAAATTGTAATCCATAAACCCCTCGGAGGAGACTAAAAAGGGAGCAATTTGGCTGTGTTTGGAGTGTGTGATGTCTAAATTGGTTGTTGTGCTGGGAATGGCTGCAAAGTGTGACCATCTGTAGTGTTCCCTGGGGATGTGTGTCCTGACACTGGTTGGGGAAATGTTGCTCATTTTGTGGGTAGATTGAGGTCTGGGACTTTATTAAGAAATTATCAAATTTTTATGAGTGTTTAGTGTCTTGGTTATTACTAATAATGTTTGAAAATGACAGAAATTATACAATGGGGAATATATAGAATCCATTGTCTCTAGCATGTGGGTTTTTTTACCAGAGTGGGACCATTTGGGCTGAAATGCTTAAATAATCTAAAAATGTGCCTGTTCTTAGACCAAAGAGAACCATGTCACCACAACTCCTTGAAGGAGAAGGGTAGCTTTCCCCATCCTTATTGGTGACAGCAGGCTCTGGTAGAGCTGCTGATGACGAGTATCTCCATCCTTGGAGATATTCAAAAGCCATCTGGATGTGATCTTGGGCACCTGATTGAACCAGAAGACCTTTAAAGGTCCCTTCCAACCTGAACTATTCTGAGATATTAGGTGGGCCTGCTTGAGCAGGAGGGTTGGACCAGATGAGCTTCAGAGGTCCCTTCCCACCTCAAAAGGTCTGTGACTGTGAAGCTGAGTGGCTTCATGGCTGAGATTTTGTGAGGATTTATGATTTGTGATTTTTTTATGAAGTTCAACAAGGCAAAGTGCCAGGTCCTGCCCTTGGGTCACACCAACCCCCTGCAGCGCTCCAGGCTGGGACAGAGGGGTTGGAAAACTGGGAAAGGCCCTGTGGGTGCTGGTGGCAGCGGCTGGACATGAGCCCAGGGGTGCCCAGGGGGGCAGGAGGCCAATGGCCCCGGGGCTGTCCCAGCCCTGGTGTGGCAGCAGGGCCAGGGCAGTGCCCTCCCTGTGCTGGCACTGCTGAGGCACCTCCAGTGCTGGGGCAGTTCTGGGCCCTCAGACAGGAGAGACATTGAGGGGCTGGAGCGTGTGCAGGGAAGGGAACGGAGCTGGGGAAGGGTCTGGAGCAGCAGGAGCAGCTGAGGGAGCTGGGGGGGTTCATCCTGGAGAAAAGGAGGCTCAGGGGGGACCTTCTGGCTCTGCAACTCCCTGGCAGGAGGGGGGAGCCGGGGGTGGTCGGGCTCTGCTGCCAGGGAACAAGAGACAGGATGAGAAGAAACGGCCTTAAGCTGTGCCAGGGGAGGGTCAGGTTGGACATGAGGAATAATTTCTTCCTGGAAAGGGTGGTCAGGCATTGGGAGGGGCTGCCCAGGGAGGTGGTGGAGTCCCCACCCCTGGAGGTATCCAAGGAACTCCTGGAGGTGTCACTCAGTGCTCTGGGCTGGGGGACAAGGTGGGGGTCGGGCACTGGTTGGACTCGATGATTTTGGAGGTCTTTTGCAACCCAATTGATTCTGTGATTCTGTGGATCTCAACCTGCCCAGGGGAGCTTGGTGGGTTGTGGTGGTCGTGGACAGTGGGGCAGGAGGACAGGGCTGGAGTCAGAGCTGAGCCTGCATGTTGTCTCCTCTGTCTCATCCACAGCTTTGTGTTCCCAAGGCTGAAACTGTTTCACTCCTTGCCTTCACGGTGCACTTTTGCAGCCTGTGAGGGATCTCTCTGTTGAAGTGAGTGTGGATTCACCCAGAAGCATAGGAGCCCCTGTGCAGAGCCGGGACACCTCTGTGGCTGGTGTTGGGAGAGGCTGTGCTGGGCTGTGCCATGGTTCATATAGTTCCCCATGCCTTCCAGTGAGTAACCACCTTTCCCTCTCTCCTAGAATGGCAACAAGGAGAGCAACCTTGACATGCTGGGCACAGACATTTGGGCTGCCAACACCTTTGACTCCTTCAGGTAAGCTGGTGTTAAAATGCTTTGAGAGAGAGATGGACTCTTAGATGGACTGTGCCTCCTCTTAGCCTTCACCCACAGGCTCCTCCTGCTGGTACCCAGGCACCATTGAGTACCCTGTTAGTACTCACATCACTGCTCCTCCTCCTCCCCATCCCCATTTAGCCGGTGGCACTAAGCACAGCTGATCTACATAAACCATCCTTTGTGCTTTGGGGAGGCCACTGGATGGGTTTGCAGTCCAAACACCTGAAACCGGTACCAATACAGTTACTCGTAATCATCTGAGAGCTGCACAGGCAAGACTTGAGTCAGCTCTGAGCTGCTGCTCCAGGACTGTACTTTTCCATTAGTTGGAGGTACAATCATGTGTTGGCTTCTTAGCTGGTGGGAAGAGCTCTTTACCTCGTGTTTGAGCATGGGGAAAGCGGTGAAAAACGCTCTCTGTCCAGTTTTATGCATCTCCCTGTGCCTGGAGCGCTGCAAGAATCTACAGAGGTTGAGTTATCACCTACCAGCTCCAGGCCATTGGAGCAGACAGGCTCTGCAGGGCCAGAGAGAACATCTCCATTGCATGGACCAGACCGCTACCTGTTGTGATATCCCCTTGATAATAGAGCAAGTATAGCTTTCAAGGTGTGAGCTGTATCAAAATTAGGGGTTCAGATCAAGCAACAGGAGCTCAGCGTATCCAAAAAACGAGAAAAAAATGAAAAGAAAGGAGGTGCAGCAGTGTGGAGGTTGGAGGCCCACATCCATGTGCTCTGCAGCAGGGAGTGGTGCTTCCAGAAGTACCAGCTTTCCTCCTCTGCAGGCTCCAGTGTGCCTTCTGCTCTTCAGCTCGGTGGTGTTTAATCAGTACTGGACTTTCTTTCTTTGTTTTTTCCCTGTTTTTCTCACCTAGTGGTGCGACGTGGGACTTGCAGCCTGAAAAACTAGATTTCACCCAATTTCACAGGAAGCTGAGAAACACCTCCAAACACCCGTTGCCTCACATAGACAGAGAAGGGTGAGTGCCCTGTGTGCAATACTCTGCTCTCCAGGAAGGTCTCTTAACTTCTCCCTTGCTGTAGGAACGCTAGCTTGGTGGCAGACCTCATGTGGAGGACATGGGAAAAAGGTGCTGCAAAGACATACGGGGTTTGAGGATGCCACAATCAGTCTGTCTGGCTCCTCTGTCATCCAGTGCTAGGCTGGAGCAGAGTTGTTCTCTGTGTTTTTGCACTGTTTGGTAGATTCCAGTCTTTAAATAACTATGGATCCAAGTCTTCCAGATGCAGGTCTCCTAGATTTAAACATCTCTGGGTGTTGGGAGAAAGATCCTGGTTTAGCACCCGATCCTGGTTACAGTTACTGTTCTCTCCAGCAAAATTTCAGTGAAGAAATGAGCATCAGTGTGATTCATGTAGATCCAAGTGCTCATCCCCCATCTGCTAGGCATGAAACTGTGGGAACATTCAACAGCTCCTTTTGCTGGTGGCATCCTCCATGGTCTTCCATGGTATTGCTGGATTCCTCGTCAGCTGTTGGTTGGTCAAGCAAAATAAATGTGTACTGGCACCAGGTGGATCACCAGTGTTGCTTAAATGGGTATCCCTTTTTCTCTGGGGATTCTCTGCAGGTGGAGAAACAATCACTACCTGAAAGGAGGTTGTAGCCAGGTGGGGTCAGTCTCTTCTCCCACGTAACAAGTGACAGGACAAGAGGAAAAGGCCTCAAGTTGCACCAGGGGAGGTTTAGATTGGAAATCAGGAACAGTTTCTTCACAGAAAGGTTTGTCCAGCCCTGGCACAGCTGCCCAGGGCAGTGGTGGAGTCCCCATCCCCAGAGGGATTTAAAAGCTTTGCCATGTCATATGTAGGGATGGAAATCCTCTCTTGGACAAGTTTTTCTATTGATAAGTTGGTTTTGAAAAAGTACTGGCCAATGCTATGTACCTGGTCTGCACATCTTGTTTAGAGGACACAATTAGAATTATTATTAGAATAGTTGATTAGAAACAATTAGAAACATCTTGATGTTTCCAACCAGGCCAGCAATCCCACCCCAGCACAGGCTCAGCATCTGCAGGAGGCCCTTGTACTGCAGAGCGACAGGAAGAGTCACACAACTCAATTTTTTTCTGCAGTGTAAGTAAGGTATAATGCAGGTATATGAAGGGCAATTTTCAGAACACTTGGAACAATGGAACACTAAATTTCTAAGTCACCAAGTGCCTTAGTCATGTTTACTCCCATTTCTTCTGACGGGTTTGAAAAATGAGATGAAGGGGCCCTCAGTAAAATAAGATCTAATGTGCCCAATGGATGATGGCACTTGCCAGATGATGATGTCAGTGACATCTGCTACATACAGGGAGGATGCAGCAGGGTCTGTGTTGTAGTTTTCCTCCATTCCCAGCGTAGTGCAAATGCCCAGGATGCAAACGGGTAGAGAAGGCAGTGTGGAGGTGAGATATTTAATCACTCCTAAGTATTACAGCCGTAAAACTTGGACAAGAATTAGCGTATCTGCAGAAAAGTTAAACAGATGCTGTCAGCACAAGCAGTGCATCTCCCAGAAATGCAGGTCATCTAAGTAACTTGGCTAAAATAGAGGAAGCACAGACAAAATTGGTTTTACTTTTTAGCTCTTAGTTGGCTGTGTTGTGCATTCATCAGCGCTCTGTGCCAAATCTGTGCTGAGTGTGATTCAGCTTGCTGAACCTCCAAGAATCTCCACCTGCTAGCTAGGCATTTTCTCTCTGGCTTGAATGGGAAGCTTTTTTAACAATGTATCTGTGCAATTAAAAAAAATTAAAAGAAAAAAAAGGAGCATATGGTGTTCAGCTATGTTTTCAACACTGTAAGTACCCAAAGGACAATTTTATTCCTTAGTCTGATCTCTTATCCAAGGCTGGCCATGTAGTTGCATCCAGTTATTTGACCTCAAGGGCCTTTTGCTTGGATGAAGTGTTTTCCTCCAGAAAGACATGGATTTTATTGGAAGATGCTGTTTGGTAGTTTGCTGAATAATCGAAGTGGAGTGGTTAAGCAAAGCTGGGGAACTGTACTGACCTGACTCGTTTCTGACCTGAAATTGTCTGGCTTTAATTTCCAGTGTTAGCTCCTGCTCTGCTTTTACTCTTCCAGATCAAACAACCTTTTGTAGCTGATATTTCCTCTTCATTCCAGGTATCTCCCAAGCACATGTATCACTTTAGTTTTTCTGGTAGTCTCAGAAATTCCTCTACCACCTCTTTGAAACATGACTGCCAGCGCTTCCTGTGGTCCTGTAGATCAGTCTCAGCTGTGCTGTCTCTAGAGGAAAGCTGCCTTCAACCCCCTAAGCCCTGCCTCCTCCTCCTCATCCCCTGCCTTTATGCCACAGTTTAGCATCAGAAATTCAGCCTTGAACAGTCCCCATCCTTTTCAGATAACCTTTTCCTACGATACACTTGCCCATTCTATACCAGCAACTGGTGTTATTTGTCCCCATATATTTGACATTTTTCTCTTATGTATAAATGTATATATATCTCTCTCTCAATACTTATATGTATATATATGTATTTGTATATGTAGACACACTATATTTTTCCCTTTGTAACTCAAAGTCAGGATTTCATCTATGGTGGAAAGTCAATTGTTGAACACCTCTGATTTCCTATAACTATAGAATCATAGAATGGTTTGGGTTGGAAGGGACCTTCAAGATCACCTGGTCCAACCCCTCTGCCATAGGCAGGAACACCTTTGATTAGACCAAGTTGCTCCAATCAGCCAAGGTCAATTAAATTGTTTGCCTTCAGCTTGCTGTTTCTTGAGCCTGGCACTTCAGCACATGCCCATTTTTTCTTAATTTTTTTCTCCATTTACTCCAAGTCCACCAAGATCTGTTTTTCTCTGACTTATAAGCACTGATTACCTGCACCTGCTGTACCAAAGTTCCCATTGTATCTTATTCAACGATACCTTGTCACTAATTGACAAAAAAATACATTATCATTCTTGCATAATAAAAAAGATCATCTCAGTTGTTTATAAATGTAGAAGGATGGTATTTACTGACCATTTTTTCTTCTTCTGTATCATCACAAACTCTCTGCATTCAGCTAGTGGTTATCTTTGGATTGTTTTTTTTTCCTTTCTTGATACAAGAAGGTCCTTGCCAGCTCTGTGTTTGGTGTGTGAGTGCTTGGCTTCTCACCCCAATTTTTTTTGTCTTCCAAATTGTCTGTTTATGTTTATATTGATTGCTGTTTGCTGTCTGAGATGTATGTTTGTGCTTGCTCGCTGACACCTTTCTCAGCAGGGGAAGTGGAGCTCCTGTGGAGACCAACAAATGAGCAGTGCATCAAAGGAAACGTCTTTCATTACTTTTTTGTGTCCTCACTTTTCTTCTGTCCAGGTGGGCTGTGCTTTCGGTTTTACTTGGTCTGGGAATCGAGTAACCCAACGCCACTGCTCGGGACTGCCTTTGGTTTTCTCACCGCTGCCACTACCAAGAGTGTTCAAGTGCTGTGGCAGATGGTGCAGGTGGAGAGGACTAGGAAAAGCATTTAATTTTGTATTAACAGCTTTGCGCCCGCGTGGGAGTGTTTCGGAGGCACAGCATACTCGCCTCAGAGAGCCTCTTTGTTTTCACGAGGGTCCCTTGCAGTAAGAACTGATCTTCCCCGTGTGCCGTAATAGACAATTAGCTGTGTCTCTAGCGAGTTTTCACGTGGTTCTGTTTGTTTTCCTCTTGCCACAGGCTCGGAAAAGGGAAGTACGAGGATGGTGACAGCATCAACTTGAACGACATAGAGAAAGTCCTCCCAGTGTGGCAGGTAGGTGACAAGGACATCTGCCCGTGCTACAGCGGAGACCAGCACTGCCTTCCCTGCCTCGTGTTTCCTTAGGAAACCCCCCTCAGGAGTGGGAAAGCTGCTGAGCACTGGTCCTTTGGGGGCTGGGATGGAGATTGGTGCCTGTGGTTTCGGGTGTTGGTGCTGGGCAAGGGCAGTTGCCACGTAGACTTTGTTGGGAGGTGATATATTGAGGCCAGGATATGTATATATACATATATATATGTACATGTACACAGGACTCATGTGCTTTAGAAAGGGAGATTCTGAAAAGCATCAGTCCTCCCGACAGCTCCAAAATAAGTTGCTGCCAGGAAGCCAGCAGTGCTGGTGTGCTGACCCAGGTGTTTCCCTTTTGGAGTGTGCCTGTGTTTATATGCCGTGATAATCCATGTGTGTGCTCTCTCCAGCCTATTCCTTCTCCAGATCTCTCTTTACGGCCCAGTCTGACGCTTGGATGTTGGGGAATGGCGAGATGAGACCCTCAGTTAAAAAGTCAGATTGAATAAGTCCATTTGTCAGCATCTTATAATTCTTCATTTTACAGAGCCCTAGTCCTCCAAGAGTGTCCTGGGCTAGGCAAGTTCTGAGGATGTTTGGTGTGCTTTTGCTGAAATCTCTGCCTCCAGAGGAAAAGACAGAGACATCTCATGTGCTGTGGTAGCATTACCCTTGTCAGTGCTGAGCCAAGAGCTCGCCAGGCTTCTTGCTCATGCATCATGTGAGGAATAGCTTTGCTCATCCTGCAAGCCATGTGATGATCTGCCTTACTGTTTCTTTTGGGCGAGCTATTTGGCACTAAATACACAAAGTAGTGGAAGGAGTGGAGAAGTGCTGCTGACTTTGGCAGGGAGGAGCACTCCCTGCAGCTGCTTCCTGCCTCGTCTCTTCCATGTTTGGTGTGTCTGGACTTTAGGTCACAGGGAGAAAACATCAGGTTCAGCTGGTACAAACCCCAGTAATTCTGCAAAATAAGGTTAGTTTTCCCCAGGGGATAATTGGGAAATGAGGAATCAAACCATCTTTGGTGCGAGGAGCTGATTTTCTTCAAGAGGGTTTTAATCAACAGCTATTAAATAAGCCGACTCCTCCTGGTATGGTTATCATCTCATCTTGCCCTAACACCAGGTTGAGTCCATCGACTCCAATGAATTAATTGCAATATATACCTTAATATTTAGCTTAACTGTTAGTGTGACATTTCTAAGCTGGAAGACCTAGTGGGAACGCTGGATCTGATGTTTTGTTTGTGCCCCTGGGCAGACCCCTGCAATGCTGCATTATTTTGGAGACGTGCTTACCTTGGCATGTGTGTCTGTGGGAACTAGGAGCCAGGTAGTTCTGGGTGAGGATTTGTCTTTTTTAATGCCGACAAGTGAAATACTTGCAGACAGCTGGTCTAATCCTCACATGTCATTGTTAACTGGATTTGAATGCAACCGTGCAACGCTGACGGAGATTTTTCTGGTCTTTATCCCTTGTTTAAAATGGCTCTGTGGAGCAGTGTGTGGGGGCATAAGAGAAAGTGTTTGTGTGAGGCTGTGGAAGGAAAATCGTTAACCTTCCGTGGGGTTGTCCCACGATGGGGCTTTGTTTGTTGGGTGTCATGAAGAAGAGGCTTTTCAGGTTGGAGATATACATAAGCTCTTATTCTGTCTGTGTTTAAGAGCTCCTGGCTTCCTTACAGCAGCCATGCACAGGCAGGGGGGCCAGTCTGAGCATCCTCCAGTGCCACTGGGGTGGTCTGAGAACCCTCCAGTGCGACTGAACCAGTCCAAGCATCCTCCATCACGACTGGGGTGGTCCAAGCATCCTCCAGCACAACTCAGATGCAAATATTTTGCTGCTGAGTGTACTTCAGCAGCTGTAGAAGGGTTAAAAGCAGCATATTTGAGAGAGATAGCAGGTCTTACTTGCAGGCTGCTTGGAGATTTGGGTGCCTTTGATATTAAGGTATGATAGACATAGGCCATGAATCTTGAACTAATCTCAGGTATACATCCAGGTGTGTATGTGTATCTCTACAGAGAGATGCAGTGACATCCCTAATGGGTTAAACAGAATATTCTGGGTATCTGGGGGCTAAGCAGGCTATTCTGGATATCTGGATGTTAATGTGTCTATACATGAGTTTTGCTGCTCGAATCTATCAATAGTATTTTAGAAAATATTGCAAGGAAAGCCTCTGACCGTTTGGCAGTTAAAGGGTGAAAAAATAAACAAAAAACCCCCCAAAACAGCGTCCCCAAAATCCTCTTCTTTTGTTTGGAGATCGGAGAATGCTCCCCGGAGTTGCTCTCACAGGACAGCCCACTCTGCCATCTCGTGGACATACACAGGCAGGTGAATCCGGCTCCACAATTCCTTCACCACAGCTGGTATTTTGCAGCTTTCTCCTGCTTTTCTGCCATCTTTTCAAAACTCATCCGACGTGCTGATTTTTACTGGTAAATAGATTTTATTTTTGAAAGCTTCATTGCTAGGAGCTCATGAGGTCATTGCTTTGGCTCAGCTCATGAGCCATAACCTCTTCATCTCTCCTAACTCGTAAAAGTCTATAGTTGGATTTGGGCACTAATTCACCCGAGTGCTTCCAAAAGGCTGCTCTTCTGAAGATAAGTGTTCCCCATTCATAAGAACCGCTCTTTATTGTGTGCCAGAGGATCAATTTGCTGCATTAGAGGCGCAGCTCAGGTGCAGAGCTGCTCGTCATCATCTTCTCCGTTTGCACCTCGGCTGGTTTGTTGAAGGAGACCACATAACCACCTTGACGTCATGAAGACGTCACAGGGAGGGCTGAGTCAGTGCCTCTTGCTCTTGCTCCCTTTGGCAAACGCTTGGGAAAGGCTTTCAGTCTTGGATGTGTCATAGCCGAGTGCTCCAGTCTTACGCACAGGCTTCAGACTGAAAGCCCTGGGCACACTCTATACTTGCCATAAAAAACAACCTAAGGGGTCATGTCCTGCAAGATCACAGGATCATGGAGTGGCTTGGTTTGAAAGAGACCTTAAAGCTCATTTCATTCCACCCCCTGCCATGGGCAGGAACACCTTCCACTAGCCCAGGTTGCTCCGAGCCCTGTCCAACCTGGCCTTGGACACTTCCAGGGATGGGGCAGCCACAGCTTCTCTGGGCAAGATCCAACCCCCTCCTTCCCGTAATACTCATGAAGGATACAGGAGGCTGCATGTCACAGGGATGTGCTGTGAATGCTGCAAGACACGAGCAGAGAGTTTTAGGACATATCCCAAGTGGTTTCTGGACTGGCAGTGTTTGGCTTTCAGTTTGCTGGACTCCTGCCTTCAGGATGGGCTTGCCCTCCTCAGAACTCTGGGGATGTGCCTTCGCTGCCCAGCTGTGTGGCACTTTTGAAAGGCATATTGGGCTTTGCTGTTGTAATGGGATAAACTTGGAAGGCAGCATTGATATCATTTGGTTTGGCACCTTACTGCCTTGCAGCTCATCTCCTTCCATTTCCTTACTGATGTTTGACCCTTTTTGTCATATGCTTGCAGTTACAATAAACTGCTTGTTTCTCTTCTGGCTGCAGTCGTCATCCAGCTTCCTTGTTGGATGAGAACCAAGAGAGCAACTCCTTAGGAGAAAGGCAGACTCTGTAAGTTGTTCATGTTCCTCTTAACACCACTGTATTCCTGATTTTATCCGAACAGGCTTAGAAACACCACGATTCCCGATCGTGCTGGGATCCCACCTGAATTTAGGCACCTACAGGCATCTCTGCCTACCTTCCTTGGGACCCCTCCTCATTGACAAATATTTTTAGGTCAGACCCTAAAATTCTGGGAGGGCCAAGGTCCTGTGAGGAAAGGTGGGACCTGTGCATGGATTGCTCGCTTGGGGTTCCTGCCCTAGCTGAGGCATGGACACATTGGGATGTGATTTGTGGCACCTCAGTGTAGAGGTCTAGGAAGGTCTGGATGATTCCCATCTGAGGGTACCCATGTCCTTTCCCTGTCAGCTCTGCAGGGTGCCTAGATGGACCAGCTCACATGTGGACTTGGTCAGATATGGATATCTCTCCCTGAGAGAGATGAAGCCAAGCCAGCTGTCCAGGGAGAGAAGGGTTGGATCCCCTCTGCTGTCACTTTGCATGTGAGAAGGTGGGATCAGTGTCCAGCATTGATGTGAGGGCTTGCTCCTGGAGCCTGCAGATCACTGGCCCTCCCAGGGTGGTGGTGGCAGGGCACCAGGTCTCTCTGGAGCTCGGGGATATCTCTTTGGTGGGATGGTGTTATTTACTGTCACCATATGGAGTCATCCTCTCCACGTCGTCTCTTGCCTGCTCTTTCTGCACTACAGGCTCGGGCAGTTCTCATTTTACCCAGCATGTTGGGCAGCTCAGATCCTTCCTTTCCCAGTAGTCTGTTCCACACTGGTGGAGCTGGGTTGGGCTCATCCCTCTGGTATCCCCTCCTGCTGGGAATGACCTGGAAGATGTGGTGTGGGCCCCTTGTGCTCTGTGTCTCTGCTGTCATTCATCAGGTCTAACCCTGCTGTCCTTTATATGTATATCAAACCCTTATGAAGAGGTTGGGGTTCCTCCCCAGGAGCCCCGAAACAGGGATTTCTTCTCCCCACCTCCAGTTCTTGCCGGACTCTGTCCAGAACATGTAGGCATGGCATTGCTTTCAGAGGAGGTTTCTTGTCTGAAAAGCCCGTATCCCAAGGGTCTTTCCAATACTGTAATGGCTAAAACCACTGTGGAAAGTCCCTGTCAAAGAGCCAGGGTTTACTTGAGTGTAGGTCACAACATATCGGGAGTCAGAGTTCTACTGCTGAGTAAAAAGCTTTTGGTTTGCCGTGGCTTCCAGTAAGTCACAGTCTTTCTGTGGCCTGTTTTTTGTTGGTTTTAACCCAACTGACAGTGACCATCGCCTTGGCTTTCAGTTTGGAGAGGGAAAGCTGCCGTGGTCACCTGTAACCCCTTCAGCATCACTCCCAAGTCGGAGTTAAGGACACCATTATCCAAGCAAGGCAAGTGAGGCCATTGGCATCCCCAAAACACTGGAAAGGAGAGGTCTGGACCAAGGCTGGCTTATCTCCCACACAGTTCATCACCTCACAGGTTCTGGCAACATCCAAGCCTGGACTGTGGCAGAACAGCACAGTCACTGTGAGCCCTGAAGCAGGTCATAAACCCTGTGGTTTTTATTGGACATGCAGGAAAGGGGAGATCTTCTAGTGGCTCTATCGCATTATGATCATCTTCCATATCACAGATTCGTTGAAAGATTTAGGTTCAAAAAGACCCTTAAGACCATCCAGTCCAACCATTCCCCAGCACTGCCAAGGCCACCACTAACCCATGTCCCCAAGTGCCACATCCACACAACTTTTAAATCCCTCCAGGGATGGGGACTCTATCACTGCCTTGGGCAGCTTGTGCCGGGGATGAAGACATTTTTCCTAATATCCAATTTCCTGATATCATACAATAGCCTTATTCAGTGCACAAAGGAAACACGAGAGAAATGGCCAAGAGCTTTGATGTTTCCATCATCATTATAACTATTATTACTACCACTGCTATTATGGTTCAGAGCAGGTTCATGATTTTAAGAGATGAAATGAGTTCTCCCTTCTCAGGACTGGTGTTATTTTTCTGGCTGTCATTTAAGTCAGGCAGACTTAGCAATACTGACCCATAATTCCTGGGGTTGTCCTCCCAGCCTGGTGGGCACGGAGATGCCTGTTTTATAGGTTCCTGGAGCTGGTAGTGGTTAGCTAGGCAGGGTTAGGGCCAGGCTGCCATGCCTGCAGGATGGGAGTCATTGGGATGCTGTCACACCCTGCTTGGATCAGCTGGTGAGGGTCATGGGTTTGGAATAAGCAAGGGGGGGACAGTGGAAGGGGCAAGGGTGACTTATACTGCAGCTGTGATGGTTGGCTGGGTGTTTGGTGGCCGAGGGGAAAGGGCTGGTGGCAGAGGGGAGCCCTTGCAGCACTAGAGGGCACTGCGGCCTCGCTGCATGGCCCCGAAACACGGCTCTGAGCAGAGGAAACCAGGCGTTTTCCGAAGGCTTTTTCCAAGCAGAAGCCTCACTCTGCAGCGGCTGTGCCTCTCACCCTCCGGTGCCAGGTCGTGCTGCTCTCCATCCTGTGCTGTGCCCACCTGGGGCCCGAGGTGCATGTCCAGCATGGGGCAACCTGGGGCTTACAGAGGGGGAGGGTGTTTCTCTGTACCTGGGGCTGAATTTGGATAGTACTGTGCATCCTCCCGAGCCTCATGGCATCCCTGAGCAGAGCAGGGTTAAAACTGAAGGTGTCCATGAACCTCCCTGAGTATCACAGCCCTGAGGGGAGCTGATACCTGGGCATCAGGCACAGCTCAGGTTGCCCTTGCTGGCATCGTGACACCTCCCCAGTTTCACTTGGAAATCCCACCTTTGCAAGTGCAATCCTGAACTCTGTGTGTTTCCTGTGGGATGCTCCAACAGGGCTCAGTCTGAAGCCATGCCTCTCACACCAAGGTGTGCTGAGGGGTCCTTCCCTTCCCCTGGAAGTGCTGCTGCCCCATCAAGTGTAGGATGTTCCCCTGAACACCCACATTCCCATTTGTCCACCCGTCCCTGTCCCCCATCTACTCTGGATTGTACCCAACCCCACTCTGAAGGACATGCCAGCCTCAGGAGGAGGGAGATGTCCACTGCTGGGCCATCTCTGTTCCTTAGATCCCAGTTTGCCAGGCACTGGTTTCTGCTACAAACTAAGATTAATAATGGGATTTTTGGCTGCCTTGCAGCTTTTCCTTGGGCCAGGCTGATGGAAGGGTAGACATGAAGAGATGGCAGGATTAGGCTGGGCTTACTGATAGGGGCTGGTAGGTTTTGGGCTCATGACTACGGACCACAAGGAGGCAGGAAGATGAGAGAGCTGGGTGGATAAGTCTATTCTTGGGAGGATGATGAAGAAGGATCCTCTATTTTGCTTTTAGGGATGTCACAAGTAGTTTTAGACCTGTGAACTGCAGTTTTCTGGGGAATTAGCTAGTTTGGGTAAGGGAAATTGTACAGAGGTATAAATAGCAACTCAATAGGCATTTAAGGCTCAAAAATGGCACCACATTATGCTCTGTCTTAAACACAACAGGGAGCAACACAGATTTTTCCCAGCCCTACAGATGACTTCCCTTTCAGAAAAGTTTGCTTTTATGCAGCTATGTAATATCGAAAGCAAGCCTGAAAGGTTTTGTTTTGGTTTTTCCCAGTCCTTTTTATAGACTCCAAAACACACCCCCCGCCAAATCCTGCCTGAATTTTAACTTCTCAGTAATGTTACATCTTCTTCTCCCTTGTTTTCCCAGAGGATTCATTAGAAATCTGAGAGGGTTTTTGCTGCACTCCTTTGAATTTGCTGAATATTTTCCTGAAATGTGGAAGTAATATGGAGTAATGATTAAGTTAAAGAAAAAGGTTATTAAAAGTAGCAGGAAAAAAAAATACAGATTTCTAAGGATCTCAAATAAAAACTCAATGTCTCTTTGGTCAAGCAGCTATTTCTGCTGGCTTGGCTATTTCCACATCCTAATCCCCTTCCCTGCTCTCTGTGAAAGACCTGAATTTTTAATAAAATAAAGGAAAGGAAGGAATTTTCTCTCTTAAAACAAAAGCAGGCATACCACAGGACCAGAGAAGAGAGACGTGCACACATCCCCGTTGGTGGAGGGACCTGCAGAGCCTAGAAACACATCGCTCTCTGAAAATCCTGCTAATGGGGGTTGTCCTCGTCCCTTGTCTGACAAAATAGGAGGTTAATGTTTCCTGTTGCATTTATAAATTTCTTCTTAACCAGAAGATGCTCCCCCACCCTTTTCTGCTGCCTTTCCTCTGATGTTGTGGGAATAGAAACCAATACAATAAATGAGACCAGAAGTTCTTAAAATGTGAATTTCCTGCCCGGAGGCAGCAGGTAAGTGAATCCCATCCAGCTTGGGGAGATGTATATATAGCTATGGGTGTAAATATATGTATTTAGTGGCTGGATAAGTGTTTATTGCAATCCAAGGTGGTTTGGTCAAAGATTGTCATTTAAGTGGGAAATTTATTGCTGCACATGACGCCTGGATGTCTCTTCCATGGTGAAAATAAAGACTGTTTATGAAGGGATTAAATGATGTCCTAGCTGTTGTAGCAGACCAAACTCTGTAACTCAGAGGTCCTTTCTAGTCTTACATTCATATTGTCCCTCATTTTATTTTAAAAATACTTTTGAGGGTTGGGTTTTTTGCAGATCACAGAATCATGAAATGTTTTTGGGCTGGAAGGGACGTTAAAGATTATCTTGTTCCAAATCCTCTGCCATGGGCAGGGACACCTCCCACTAGACCAGATTGCTCAGAGCCCCATCCAGCCTGGCCTTGAACACTTCCAGGGATACTCCATGAACTTCTCTGCTGGCTCCAGACATGGCCCCAGTGTGTGCTGGCATGGTCAGTGAAAGAAAACTCTATGGCATCTCCCCAAAATGTCTTTGCTGGATGGTGGGTTTGAAGGATTTCGTTGGGGCTGATAGGAATAGTGAGTGGAGTGTGGTCTGCACACCTTTGATCAAATGGTGCTGCTCCAGTGCCCATGTCTCCCAGGATTATTCTTCTTTGCCCTTCACCTGCTTGTACTTCTGTGGAGAAACTCCTCATTGTTGGCTTGCTTTCTTTTTAATTCTTTTTCTTTTATAATTCCTGTAATGTATGAGCAGAGAAACCACTGGAGGATGATAAAGCTTCATTTCTTCCTGCTTTTGTGACCCGCTTCATTATTTTGTTTCTCATTGTATATTCTTCTGGGGCATCCAAACGGAAAGAAAATATGTGTGCTTGTAGGAGCTGTTTGTTTCCCTTTGGCTGAGAAAAATAGGACCCCTTGGCTGGGCAAAATAAGCAGGTATCACAGAAGATATGGATTGCTTTTGCTTGTTAGTTCTGGGGAGG
Organism: Neopelma chrysocephalum; assembly: GCF_003984885.1. NCBI lineage: Eukaryota > Metazoa > Chordata > Aves > Passeriformes > Pipridae > Neopelma > Neopelma chrysocephalum. Next base: position 2,765,465 of record NW_020925758.1, read on the forward strand.
GAACTGCTGACATTTGCTCCATCACGCATCTGTGAGCAACATTATTCCTTCAAGTTGGTGGGCTGTGTACACCTTCATTTGGCCAGGCTTCCTCTAAGGGCTATGCACAAATACAATAGAAAAATATATATTCCTTACGTTGAGGTTGCTGCGTGTTTTCTGGATAAGAATGAGAAGATTTGGGGTCGGTGGTTGCATGGACATGCTCTGAAGGAGCAGCAGAAATTTTTCATTACTGTTCCACAACAATAATCCAGACCAAAGCCAGTTTTTGACACTGAAATGTGAAGCACAGATTTGCCTTTGTTGTAATTTAAAAGAAAACACGAGTTCAGGATGGTGTCCAGGTACCATCCCACCGCTGCTGCTGGACTCCCTCGGCACACCACGGAATGATGGCCGTGGCTGGTCTGCTCCAGCCACTGGGCCTGTGGTCAGTGAAAGCTTGGATTTCCAAAAGCAGGCAGCTAGGGTGGGCTTTTTAAAAGTTTTCTTCTTGTCGAAGATTTATTCCCACCCCTGTTGTCCTTGGAGGTTGTTCAGCCCTGGAGTGGGATCTTACACCTGCCTGACAGGAGGGTGTAGCCGTGATGGGTTGGTCTGTTCTGCCAGCTAACAGACAACAGGACAAGAGGGAATGGCCTCAAGTTCCACCAAGGGAAGTTTAGATTGGATATTAGGGAACGATTTCTTCACGGAAAGGGTTGTCAAATGTTGGAATGGTGGAGTCCCCATCCCTGGAGAGATTTAAAAGCCATGTGGATGTGGCACTTTGAGACATGGCTTAGTGATGGGCTTGGCAGTGCTGGGGAATAGTTGGGCTCGATGATCCTAGAGGGCTTTTCAACCCAAATGATTCTGTGATTGTATGATTCTATCTTTGGTTTAGACAGCACTGGGAGACATGAAGGATGAAGGAGCTTCAGAATAGCCTGTGGTTGTACAAACAACTCAACTGTGGATAACCTGGGGACTAAGCAGATGACTGTGGATCATGGCTGAACTTGTAGGTGCAACCAACGTGCTGAAAAATCATCTCCTTGTGTGCAAATTTTGATCTGGAAACACAGCGATGGGGTTTGATACCTGGGTTGTTGCCGTAGAGTTTGCACTCATGGTTGGTTTTGCTGTGAGTGCAAAGCCAGCCCTGCGTGTCCTAAGGCTTCAGGAGCTGGTGCAATCCCCGTGTTCCCTGTGGCATCGCTGCCCAGCACCAGCAGTGTCCCCGCAAAACAGGTCACCACCCCTACGAGCGGAGAGGCAAGGAGTCGGACTCGCACTGAAATGGTGTTTCAGCCAGAAAGAGCAAAAGCAGTAAAAAAAGAATACCCTGACCATTAATATACGAGCGTCCACCTTGTCGTGCAATCACAATATCGGTTTTCTGTTTTATTTTTTTTTTTTATGGTTGGCTTAACAATTCAAAGGCTACACTGCGCTTTGGTTTTTCCAGTCTGCTGCATCGTGTGACCCCGGTGACTCCGAGCTAAGCCTCATTATATAATGGCGGGGTGTTTTTTTGGAAAACCTCCATTTAATCCTTTCGGAGCAGAATTTGCTGGTTTTTGTTTTCTTTCATATCGTCGTCTTGTTTCTTCCCCCCCCCCCCCCCCCCTCCCCCGGCCCCGCGGGCGCGACACGGGGCCGGCCGCTCGGGGAGCGGGGTCCTTTTCTTCCCTTTTTTTTTTTTTTTTTTTTCAAATCTGCAGAGAAAGGAAAAAAAAAATGGTTTATTTTCGTTTGCTTGGGTTACAGCGCCTTTCCCCACCGTCGGGGGGAAGGACTACGTGATGTGCAGCAGGTATTTTGTGAATGGAGCACAACCCTATGACTCCCTGTCGCTCGACCGAAGGGGGAGGCAGGGGAAGGAGAAAGAAAAAAAAAAATAATAAAAACCACCACCCAGTGACTCCATCTGACTCGTTTTGGCTGGAAAACTTTTTCAGCGCCGTGGTTCTTAAGCCAGGAGGAAGCTTTCTTCTGGCCCAAGAACAATAAAGGGGTCAGCAGCCTGATCCTCCCTCCTACACCCTCTTCCTTCCATTGTGAGGGGTCTGTGCAAATATCCCAGGCTGCTTCTGCTGGGGCCTGAGGGACCTGAGCCACACATGTGACATTAAAGAGAGAGTCCATGAACTTAGGAATCCTGCAAAAAGAAAAAAAAAAAAACAAGAAAGAGAGAACAAAATGAAGTCTCTGAGGGGCTCTATTTCTGGTGCACTGTTACACTTGGAGAAGGTACCGATGGGTGTTTCTCATGGTGGGGGGAAATCCGTCCCCTTGCCATGTCTGGGTGCTCCTTCATGATGCCACGTCAGCACCTTCCCCGCCGTCTGCTCAACAAGTGGCCAGATCCCCACCGAGGGAGGTGAACCTTTGTGTGTCACCAGCCCTTGAGCTCCTCCATTTCTCTGCTTGTCCAAGGTGGGGAGTTTCTGCTGCTCCCACAGCGCCGGTGCAAAGCCTGTGTGCTGCAGGTGTAAGGTCTCCAGCAAGGGAGGAGAAGGAGGCACAGCTGCCTGACATGCTGTGCTCATTCCAGGGATTCACCACCACCTGGGGGCACCCAGTTTTTCAAGCCAGCGCCTTTAATGACATGCCTGCTACTCCTCAGATGCATGTCACGGACCAGGAAGGTCTCAGCCAGCAATCCCTGGAGTAGAAGGTCTTTGAGAAGTGCTGTGGGGCCACAGCAATGTGCCACCAGTCCTGTCTGTCATTAAGGTCACCTATATCTCTCTGGGGAGGAGGCTGTGCACGGATCAGAGGGCTGCTGTGGATTCTGTGGTATTTCCGGTGAATCCAGAGCAGTCCCAGTGGTGATACTCTTTCCAGGCAGCATCTACCAGGCTAGATGCCACCCGCCCTTCCAGAGGAGAAGGTGGGGCCTGTGGCCTTCTAAGAGAAGCCGAGTTCAACGCAATAATCCACGTATCACGCGCTGGAGATCTGATGCATTTCCCAGAGGGAGAGTGTACGATGCTCATCAAGTTGCAGGAACCCACCTTTTTCTTTTCCTGGCGCAATAACCCGCTAATAGCATGTGTGACCTCCTGTCGCCGTGTCCCAGCTCGCTGGACTTTGGCACCAGGCAGTCGCATGAATCATGGTGGTGATTTTGCCGCAAGGCAGTTCCTGTCGTTATTATCTCCTTGCTGTGTCGATAACGCTCTGGTGGTGATGGTCAGGATTTCCTCGCACTACAGAGCTTTCCTGAAGATCGGCCCCGAGAGCGGTGGAGGAAGTAGCCGTTGCAAGATTGCTCCTGGCTGCTGAGAACTGGGTGGCCAACTTCAAACGTACGTGCGACCCGGCATGATCCAAAAGAGCGCAGCGGCAGCTCCTCTTTCCCCTCGTCTGCATCGTCAGGGTGGGTGGGCGGAAACTCTTCTTCTTCTGCAAGTGCTCCAAGAGTTGGACACAGTTATGAAAAACTGTCAGACAGAGCAGAAGCCCTGGAAATGGAGATGAGGCAGAGCTGCCCCATGTCCTGCCTGAAATCCTAAGGGAACGGTGTGGTTATGTCAGGGGAAGTTTAGGCTGGATATTAGAAACAGGTTCTTCCCCCAGAGGGTGGTTGGGCACTGAAAAGGCTCCCCAGGGCAGTGGGCACAGCACCGAGGCTGCCAGAGCTCAAGGAGCATTTGGATGATCCTCTGGGGCACAATGGGATGACTCTTGGGGATGGGCCTGTGCAGGGCTGAGGGTTGGACTCGATGATCCCTGTGGGTCCTGTCCAACTCAGCATATTCTGTGATTCTGTCATGGCCAGGGAGGAATTCAGGGTCTCATCCCCACCCCTCTTGCAGTGCCACAGTTTTGGGACTACACACACTACAGGGTCTTTTAGTTGAAAGGAAGGCTACTTGTAGTTCAATTTATAAATGCTTAGGCAAACAGGTTTTTTACTGAAACTCTTTTTTTCCTTTACAAGTGCCCGTGTTTGAAGGTAAAAGCTAGTGAGCTGCGGGTTCTTCTTTCAGCCTTGGTATTATGCTACTTTTCTCCTGGCACTCTCTGATCCCTGCACACAATGTCTTGCTTCAGGGTTTTGGTGGTGCTTCCAAGTAGAGTAATAAATGATTATTACATGGGCTATGTTGACCTTGGTGGAGGGCAGGTGAAGTGTGACAGATTTCCAATACACAGCTCCTTTGCTGCTGTTCCAAAGAACTAGTGCCCAGCTGCCAGTGGCCAGTGAGGCCACAAAAACAGAGTGCAAGTAGCTCCAAGGGTTGCAAGTGCACCTGAGGCTGGGAACCTGCTGCGTGAGAGGTGGAGCTCTGTGACTACTTGACCGTCCTGACATTCCTGTCTGAAGGAGAAGAAAACTGCTTTGTTTGGCTTCTGCTTGCCATGTCTTTTCATGGTGCAGTTTGCATACAAGGCAGGACTTGAATTTATTCTGCCAGTCCTCAACTTCTGAGAGTTGTTGATTCAGGAAGGGCAAGGCTGCAGAGCAGCAGCTGGTGGCTGTGCTCTTCTGGGAGGTCCAAGGTAGCTTCCCTGAGATGAGGCTGGGTCAAAAGGAAGGTGTTGTGGCAATGCAGAAGTCTTTCTGCACGTGTTGCAGTGAAAATTGATCATTTAGTGGTCACCTAGAGTGGTTTGCAGTTTGGATGGAGTGATCCAGGCATCTTTCGCAGGTGCTTTGCCAAAGGTGCTTGGTTATTTGCTGTGTTTATCACAGGTGAGTCAGTCATTAATGCCCTGGTGGAAAGGACTGAGTGTTCAGGTAAATGGAGCAGAGGATGGTTAGAAGTGAATTGGATGGGGACAGGTGAGGAATGGGAGTGGGACTTTGTGATGTTTCATTAGCTCACTGTCAAGTCTAGGCAAGTTGCTGCTCCTTGATGAGAGGAGTCCTGTATCTGAAGAAATCAACAGAAGATCTCCATCTTTATGTCCAGGTTTCTAACCTTCTGCTTGTCTGTTTTGTGCATGTCTTCCAAGACTTGCCTGTTGATGCCTGTTTGGAGGGGTTGCCTCTGTGCCAAGAGGGCTTTCACTCTGCCAGACCTGCCCACACACCCGCAGCCACCAAGGTCCTAACATGGGTAAATGCAACTGAAATAAAGTTTAAAAGCCTATATGAAAGGACATAGAAGGGGAAAAAAAAACCCAAACAAAAACCAACCAAGGAACAAACAAAAAAAGAACAAAAAAAAAAACAGTCCTGCAGGTTTCCTTCTTCTTCCACCAGAATTGTCCACCAAATGGCTTTTCAGATCTTAACACGTGCAGAGAGACACATCCAGGGGACAGGTTCAAGGGGGCTCCTGCCCTGGGAGATGAGGGCTGGGGTAGCTTTGAGTTTCTGCTGGAGCTGTAAGGAGTGTCTCCGGGCTGGGAGCTGTGTACAGTAGGAGCAGTCATCAGCCTCGTCTTACGTGCGCCTTGTCTCACTGGTTCGGATCGCTTCCCCCGTGGAAACCATCAAGAATTTCCGTTATTTCCTTTCCTGAGGCTTTGTTTGGGTGGGGATTTCTGGAAGGTATTTCACAGGCAGGTATAATTAAAGAAAGACATGCTTTGCCTGGAGGCTTGACAAGGCTTCTTTAAAGTCAGGCCTTCAGCATGGTGGCAAAACAGAAACCGTTTGTTGCCTGGCCCGATGGAGGGGAGGCAGGGGAAAAGGGGGAGCTAATCAGCTGGGAATCATCCCAGTTAAACGCTGCTCACCAGGGTTAAGGCCCTTATCCAGCAAATCCTTGAAATATGTGCTTAATTTTAAGTCCCCCTGACTTCAATCTGTTTACTCTTGTGCTTAACTTTAAGCATGTGCCTAAGTGCTTGGCTGGCTGTGGGCCAAGGCAAATAGTAGACTTAGGAGCAGATTCCCATAAAGTAAATGCTTTACTGGGCTGAAGTTCCGTGGGACAGCGCGTGTCATAGCAGGTCTGGGGTGGTGGAAGGGGACAGTGCTGTGTATTCCAGCTTGGTCAAGTTATTCAGCATTGGGTACCACAGGCCTGGGGCTGTGCATCCAAACAGTGTAGTCTCTAAACAGGCACCTGAATTTCAGCATCTATATTGCTCCACTCTGAAGACATCAGCCTCACCTGTAGCCATTTGTACACCACAAACAGACTCTTGGAAAAATACATCATTTTTTTTTCCTCTAAATTGAGAGAAATGAACATGTTAGTGGAGGTAAATAATCTTGATTTTATCATCAGAAAAGGAAGGAGAACAGATTTTATGACCTGACTAATAAATCTTCATAGGAATTTGTGTGGCTGCATTAACACAACAAAAAGGACTCCTGTATTAGCCCAAGCTTTTATAATGGCTTTATCATCTTCTTTCCTGTTCCAAGCTAATTCCTGAAAGCCTTCTTTTAATCCCCCGTTTTGCTCATCCAGCCTGGACTTCTTAGAATGGCAGTGGGGTTTTTTTTCTTTATATTTAATCTACAAATGGCAGCGCTTAGAGCTAATAACTGCAGACGTGGCACGCACGAAAATGAAAAGCCACCATCAGAAAAGAAGATCTGTGTTTTTTGAAAACACCGGTACCAGGGGTTAAGGGAAATCTGCAGCTGGAACAAATACAGCACTCGTCTAACTTCCTCAATAACTCTGCCGGGGGAGCGGGCAGTTGCCAGACTGAAGGAAGCGTGGTTAGCCATCGAGTCTTTGAATGCAGCTCCGTTTCCCCCTCAAACCCATGGAATTTATATTAACCTCCAGCTTTTCTTAGCTGGTGGGAATTTTTTTTTTCTTCTCCTTTTTTTTTTTTTTTTTTTGCTTGAGGAAGAGCCTTGCTTTTGTTGCTTTGGTTTGCAGGAGGAGCGGAGGAGACGGTTCTGCTCCTCGTGCCGCGCTCCTGCTGGCGGAAGGCCATGGATGTTAAGTGAATAATTTCTGGCAGTGATAAGGAGAGAAAGGCCGAGGCTGCCAAGCACAGAGTCGCAGACATCTGATGACTTGTTTTTGGGAAAGGCAGGCTTGAGAGATCCCGGCCTGCTGGATTGTCTCTGATCCCAGCAGAGATGCACGGAGGAGGAAGGACCCCACGTGCCTTTAGCATCTCATGCATGGGTGTATATGAAGCGGGCAAAGAGTAATATCATAGGATGGTTTGGGTTGGAAGGGACCTTAAAGTTCGTCTTGTTTCACCACCCTGCCATGGGCAGGGAGACACCTTCCACTAGACCTGGTTGCTCCAAGCCTTGTCCAACGTGGCCTTGGGCACTTCCAGGGGCAGCCACAGCTTCTCTGGGCAGTCTGTGCCAGGGCCTCACCACCCTCACAGGGAAAATTTTCTTTCTAATCTAATCTAATCTTAATCTACCCTCCTTCATCTATATGAGAATGCCAGCGAGGTTGTCTAAAACCACTTCCAGTGGGATACTTGTCTACCTAATCTAAGGCCACAGGAGAGCTATCCAGGTGAGTGTGGAGTGTATCTTTTGCATCCTGGGTCTGCTCTAGGGTTCCTGTGTGACTTCAGAGCCACCGTGAAGGCACAGCACCTGTGGGATGCTTATGGGTATGGTGCTGATGGTGATGGGCTGGAGTCCTGGGCAGAGGAGGAAGCCAGCTGAATGGGCATAGGAGATGTGCTGGTTGCCAAAATTACCATCTCTCTGCTAACAAGCAGTTTGATATCCACTTCCAAGTTGCTCATCACACAGGGCATCTCCAGTTTTCCTGTTGTGTCCTGTTCTGCTCATTGCCCATACTGGTCTTGGTGGCCACTGTCTCAGACTCTCTCCAGCTTCTGGAGCTAAGCCTGTCATACAAGCCCAATCCTGCCAGCTAGGAGAGCATCAAGGAGATTAGAAAGCAGTTGAAAAAACTGTGATGAGGAGGGACAACATGACACAAGACATCCCAGTAAGCAGTCTTTAGTGCTGGTCACTTAACACATGAAAATATATCCGAGAGCTGTGTTGGTTTGTTGAGTTTTGATGCTGATTCTTATGGAACTGTAGAATTGTTTAGGTTGGAAAAGACTTCTAAGATCATCAGATCTTACTGTTAACCCATGTTTGCCAAGCCCACTACTTAACCATGTCCCCAAGTGCCACATCTACAGGTCTTTTAAATCTCTCCAGGGATGGTGACTCCACCACTGCCCTGGGAGCCTGTACCAGGGCTTGATAGCCTTTTCTGTGATGAAATCTTTCCTAATATCCAATCTCAATCTAATCTTTTTCGTCCCTGCTTGGTTCTGATGAAACACCTGAAAGGTGTGTCCTCATGACCAACGTGAAATTAACAGAAGAGGCAAAACATCAGTGAAAAATCACCAGCCTAATTAATATATGATGTGATATGAGTGATACTCTGTGGCAAGTGCATCACGTTTTCTGTGCTTTTCCCTGCATTAAAACCCATTGCAGCAGGAGGGATCTCAGATCCTGGAAGCATAAAAGGAAAATCCTGGGAGGGATCAGGTGGACCCTTAAGAAGCAGTTTCTTCTGCCCAGGTACAGACTGGCAAGGAGAAAGTCAAACCCTTGTGTTGCACAGCCCACACTCCCATGAAGGAATGGGACTTTTCAAAGGGAAGAAGAAGGCTTTTATAGGATTTGCATGTTGGGGTATTTTCCAAGCTGGGATGGCTGAGGTATGGGATCCTTGCTTGCTCTCTCTGGGCTGAACTAGATTAAGCAGCTACTTCAGAGAGGGGAAAAGACATCTCTTTGTGCTGTAATCCTGGGGAAAGTGCATTGGCTCTGTCTTCAGCCAACTGTGAACAGGAATATCTGTTGTGGGAAAATGTTTCCAGCACAATACAAGGGACTTGGAGAAGGAAAGGACCATGCTTCAGCCACGGAGGCCTATGAGAATGGTCCACTGGTGGACCAAGACGGGCTGCCACCACCATGACCCTATTCAGGTTGATGGCAAAATTCCCGTTTGCTTTGGTAGCGCAGTGTATGGATCACAGTGTTATGGATAATGGCAAAAAACGCTCGTTTAGTTATTAACTATTGCCTGCGATCTTAGAGCGTTGAAAAAAGTTCACACACTTGGAAGGAATCCAACGAGAAGTGCCAAGGGCTGAGCAGTGAGATGGTTCTCCTGGTGGCCTCTGGACCTACCAGATGTTGAAAGAAAAGGCAAACCACCTCTTGTGTGTAGAGCTGTGAAGTTGTCACTCTGTAAATAAAGGGTTTTCGTTGCTGTTGTGCTGTCCCAAATCCTGGGAGCTTCCATGATCTGAAGTTCCTTCGGCTGAAACCTGGGTCCACCCAAGAGCAGATTTTTGAAGCCTGGTTCTGGGGCGTAGCGCAGATGGGCATGGAAAACACAATATTTTGTTAACAATAAGGGTGAAATGAAGATATATTTGAATACAGCCCTTACCACCTGCCGGGAGCGATGCTGAGGTTGCAGCACAGCTGGCCAGAGGAGGCTGTACCAACACTGGGGTTTGCACAGAGATTCAGCAGCTTAGAGGTGACCTGGGCTCTGGTCCCAAACTCCCTGAGGTCCTGTGGGGTCTGTTTGTAGGTCACCTTAAAAATTTTTAGAGAAGGCCCCTGTTCTGCCTGCAGGTCTCTTCCTTGTGACGCCATCCACCACGATGGAACAGTTGGGGAGGTGCTGAGGGAGGATGGGGATTGAAGGAACCTCCTGCCATCTCACCTGCCTGCTTCATCTCAGCTGGAGAGCCATGGTCAAACAGCACAGCAAGCTGCACAAATGAGGGCTTGAAGGGGACGAGGTACCAGGAAAAACCAGGCTGGGGAGCATGAAAAATGTAGAGGAAAAGCGTATTTTAGAGAAATGTGAGGTCCCAGAGGTACTGAAATAGCTCTAGTTACAAATATTCCCATAGCAACCTCATAACACTTTTAATTCCCCGCTACAGCAGTTCCTCCCTCACCCCCAAACTAGTGCAAGCCAAGGAAAATGTAGGAAAAGCTTTTCAGAGTAGAGCAGCCCTTTTTCAGGATGAGCTTGGGCTACCTGGACAGACTGCAAACCAAACAGCCTGTCTTGGTCTCAAGTGATGGAGGCCGTATTTATTCCCAATAGTAGCTGAAAAAGGCTCCCTTTTCCAGGGAAAAGCAAGCCCAGGTCATCAATGCGATTTATTTTAGTGATTCTTTAAATATTCTGTGTTTAAGGACTCCAAGCAATGGTGTGATTATATCTATACTTACTGGATAAATGTATTTATTTATGGATGGGATGCTTTACTGCTGACAGTACAGTTTGTTTTTAGGCCTGACCAGGGTAGAGGAAATACATACAAATAAACAATAAACCTAAACAACACTAAAATAACATCAGTTAAAACAATTAGAGTTACTTCCACTCGCAAAGTATTGTTCCCATTTTGCTATAACATGGGAAAAACTCCATTTCCTAAGTCAGCTCGTAACTGATTTGGGATTTGCGGATTCTGGTAACAAAAGGGGATTTCTTTTGTCTGTTATTTATACTCTTCCTATGGCACCGTGTGTCTGTGTTGGAGTGTCTGGAGCACCCTGTCTCAACGCAGCAGTGTCTCCAGCCTGTCCCCATCTCCGTGGCTTAGCTGGGCCTTGGTGGCACTGGCTGGGCTTTTCTTTCTGCCCATCCCGGTTGTGCTGATGTGTGTACGTGTGTGCTTGCAGGGGTAGTTCCTCCTAGGAGACTTTGTCCTGGTTTTTAAAGTTTTATTATCTCTGAGTTATGTATAATTCAGGAGCTTAGGGGCCGAGAGTTAAAAATAGACCCCGGAAAACTCGCTGTGAGTAATCAGCAGAAGGCATTGAGGAAGGTTTCAGGTTATGTTTCACTTGGGATGCTTTGCCTAATTATTCTGATGCTTTAATTGCATTTGCATCCTTCACCCCGCACAGGGAGTTTCATGCTGGGTTGTTCTGCCATTCTCTGAGTCTTTTGTGTCGTCCCAGAGCTGGATGCAGAGGGATGAGGTGGGACAGCTTAGCTGCTACCAAGAGTTTAGTGCCATTTTCAATGCTGTCTTCCCTCTAGCTGTGTGTCTGCTCTCTGCCAGGAGCCAGTAACAAACACCAAGGAGAGGTGATGGGAAAACAAGGATCTAAATTATACTTTTTTAGGTCTGGGACTGCCTGTGTAGAGTCTGTAATTCATGAAAACACCCTTTATTCTGTGAGAGGGACTGTGTACGCCAGCATTAACACTCAGCATTAACACTCAGCAGGTGGGAATCCAGGAGGCTGTGTCCTTGGGGTTCTGTGGCAGGGGAGAGCCCCCTAGGAAATAGTGCTTGTGTTTTTAATGATAACTAAAGACTGATGTTTAGCTGTGACAGTCCTGATCGCAGCCACAGCTGTCTCCTCTCTGTGCTTCCACCTTTTTTTGGGGGAGAAGAGAGAGTCTCCTTTAATGTGCTCATCACTGAGGCAGGTGTGCTGCAGCTACATGCTCAGCCTTTGCTGTGATTTATGGTGTGCCCCCCGAAGATGCAGTTAATCAGGAAATCCTCCAAACCAGGACATCTCCCATGGAATGACTTAGAATCATAGAATGTCCTGAGTTGGAAGGGACCCAGAATGATCATTGAGTCCAACTCCTGGCCCTGCACAGGACACCCCAACAATCCTACCCTGTCCCTGAAAGCGTTGTCTGAATGCTCCTTGAACTCCTCTTTGAGGAATGATTCATCGGGCAAGCACATCCTACTGTCGAGGTCCCTTCTCCACCACAGGACTTGTTGGATCAGTGGTGGCAAAGCTGTGAGAGTTTTGCTCATTTTCCCACTCCTGGGTGGCTGGAAACTAACTTTGTCATCCCTATAGTTTAATTTAGCCCTGCCTCCAATGACTGAGAAGGTGTCCTCAAAGGTTGTGGGACCCATGTGTGCTGTGTTGTGGGTGAGGAAGGATGGGAGAGCCACAACCATCAGGTGTTGTAAGGATTTACCTGCCCTTTATCTTGTGTGGGAAGTATTTTGTAAAATTGTTTTTTCTATTCCATGGATGTTGAGCACCAACTGCTTCCTTGTTCAGAAGCAACTCTTACTGTAAGCACCTTCCAGGAAAAAATGAATAGCTTGCAATTTGAAGGAACAGATTTATCACTTACATTTTAACAGAGAGGAAATAATTTCCATGTGGCTTCCTGACAGTGTTTGGTGTCCTTCCATGGCCTCCAGACCAGGTCAAGGCTTTGGTTTGTGCCTCAGCTCTCTCCTTTCAAGAGGTAAAAAATTCCCCTTGTGTGAGAGAGTCCCCTCATGTGACAGACCAGAGCCGTGGGAATTCCTGGAAGGGGAAGAGGCAGGTGGCCTCTGAAGAGATAGCTCTGCTGGAATTGCCCACAGGACTTACAGATGTTGATATAGCATTGAATCACAGAATCACAGAAAGGTTTGGTTTGGAAGGGACCTTAAAGCTCATCACTTTCCAATGCCCCTGCCACGAGCAGGGACATCTTCCACTAGGATCACCTGCACTAGAAATGCTGGCCTTGGGTGGGTAGAGATGATGGGGATGCTGCTGGTGTGGAGGTGTTATTCATGTGCAGTGGCATACCTGGGATGGTTGTACTGAATATTGGCACATTCCAGCCCATAGGCACCAGGATTGTGGGACTGGCACACACATTTAACTTTAATGAAAGTTAAATGTGTCTGCAGCTCTGTGCTGTCTCAGGCTTTCCTGCTGTGGATAATCCACCCTATAGGCAGGTGAAAGCCTTATCATGGGGTGTTGCATTTCACTGGGTTGGTTTCTGCTGATCATGTCTGGAATTACAATATATTTATCTTTTTTTGCTCCCTCCAACCTTGGTATTTCTGCTGTTGCCTTTGCACAGGCAGATGGGGTGTCCTCGGGGCTGCCGTGATCCCAGCCCCACCTCACCCTTCCCACTCCCCCGGAAAATAAATCCCACCCTGAACTTTGTGTGCCATAAAACCCAGCGAAACTCCCAGCTCCTACCTCAGGCCTAATAACCTGTTTGTTCAGTTCAGGCCTTCTGCAACCATTTGCTTAAGATAAGCAAGGGCGGATGTTACTTGAGGGCACAAAAGGCTCTTCAGATAAACCTCCTGCAGACTGATCCTGGAGTGGTCGGATCATTTCTCTTCCTTCTCTCATCAGCAGAATTTTTTCCCATCGGTCCAGTTGTTTTTCTCAGCTTTTCGTTCACACTCAGGGTTTCAGTGTTGCTGTTTCCAGTTCAGGCATCTTCACCTGCTTGACCATCACAGGCTGGGAGTGTTTATGGAAGGGACTGAATAAGTTGGTGTGAGATGATGAAGACGGTTGTTTTCTGGAGTGTTTCACGTCTGAAAGTCAGGATGTGTTAGACATGAAGACCATGGGGATGAAGCAATGAACCTGAACATCTAGTGGCCTCTCTAGTCTTTGTGAAACACCCACAAATTCGGCCACCTCGGGCAACTGTTGCACTTCAGAGGTGGAGAAGGAGGGAGGGTGTAGATTGGTCCCAGATAGGACCCTCCCTTTTGTAAGGCAGTTGTTGTCAGACGCCAGAGGAGTTGCTGTCATTTGCTGCCTCAGGGTGGTCACAGGGACAGAAAACCCCCCCACACCTCATTCCTGCTTATCTCCCTGTGGCTTGGGAGTGTTCATGGATGAGAGGCTGGATGTGCCCCGGACGTGTGTGCTGGCACTGAGACCCCCATGCCCTGGGCTGATCCCATAGCGTGGGCAGCAGGGGAGGGGGGGATTCTACTCCTCTGCCCCATAGGTGAGACCCCACCTGCAGACCCCACCTGCTGTCCAACAGCAGAAGGACATGGAGCTACTGGATCGAGTCCAGAGGAGGCCATGGAGATGCTCCAAGGGCTGGAGCCCCTCTGCTCTGGAGCCAGGCTGGGAGAGCTGGGGATGTTCAGCTGGAGAAGAGAAGGCTCCAGGGAGACCTGAGAGCCCCTTCCAGGGCCTAAAGGGGCTCCAGGAGAGCTGGAGAGGGACTTGGGACAAGGGTCTGGAGGGACAGGAAAAGGGGGAATGGCTTCTCACTGCCAGAGGGCAGGGATAGATCGGATATTGGGAAGGAATTCCTGGCTGATGGTGGTGAGGCCCTGACACATGCTGTCCAGAGAAGCTGTGGCTGCCCCATCCCTGGCAGGGATGGTGGAACTAAGTGGTCTTTAAGGTCTCTTCCAAACTAAATCATTCTACGATTCTACCAATTTACCAAGCTGGTGCTTTCCTCCAGCTTCTCCAGATGATGCTGCTGCAAAGGAGGCATGATAAAAATGATAGCAAAGCTCCTTTTTTTAGCAGGGTAGCACTAAAGCCAACCATTTCCTTCCTTTGTTCCTGCCTCTCTTCCTCATGTCACTCCTAAGCCAGTATCCTGCAGGTTACTGAGCTGAGATGTGGGGTGGGATCAGGAGAGAGATGTTGCTGGGGAGGGGCAGGTATCCATGGGGGAAGAGGTGAAGGTTCTTGGGTTGTTCCTGCAGATTGCCAACGAGATTTTGAAAGCTTTTTATTTGCTCTTTCATTAAAGTTTGATGTAAGTGGGTCTGGGGCAGCAGAGAGGCAGCTGCCAGCTTTCTGGATTCCCAGAGGCAAGTGGACAGGGATGAAGGTTGGACAGACACCCTCATGAGGAAGGTAAAGCACAAAAACGGTGCACATGGGCTTCAGACCTGCTCCCTCTGACCTCTGTTTGCAGCAATTCCAGTAGGTGACAGAGTTCCCTTGGTGTGTGCTAGCTGGCCATGTGACAGTCACCTAAGCTTGCCAAGTATCACCTTATCCAAGAGTTACTTTCCCCAGAAAATCTAACAATGTGTGTGCACGTCACAACATAGCTATCTCTTGAGAACAGGCCCAGGGAGCAGACCATTCCTGAACAGCCCTTCTTTTCCAGAGCTTTTGGCCTTTCTTGCTGGAGCATCTATGTTTATGATTTAAATTGGAACGTACATGCATTAGAAGTCTCATGGGCGTCTCAGGTTCTGCTCCACGCTTCCCACCATGCAAACCACAGAGTGTTTAGCTCCAAAGTTGAAAATTACCCCTGTTAGCAATCCTTCCTGCGACCATGGGCTGCTTGTGCTTTGCTTTTCCCACACCCCTCACTTCCAGAACAAGCAGCTCTGAAACATTGGTTTGTTGCCTTCTCCAGCCACCTGCAAATAAATACCAAAATAAAACCCCTGTGGGAAAGAGACCAAGTGTGATTTTGCTGCCCACTGAGGAGTTGCAAACCTGCCTGTGAAAAACCATGAGCACCTGAGTTTGATGGTGCCTGTTGCCCAGGCAGGAGCAAAAACTGTCCCTCTGGTGTGGGTCTTCTCACAGACCTGTTGCAGAGCAGAGGGTGGTTTTCTCCCTTGTGAGACATTTCCTTTTGGAAATGTTTGGAGATTTTGGCTTCATAGGGAGTATGTCTGCTGAAAGGTGCGTTTCAGATCCACGTTGTCCTCAGCGAGCTGGCTCTACTGGAGGCACTTCCACTGCTGTCCTGCACAACCCGTGGTGGGGAGCAGCCTCAAGACAAGAGCCAGAGCTCTCACCGTTCCCTTGGGATTCGGGCCTGTCCCCACCCACCCATCACCTTTGGTCTTCTCTGGCCACTCCGCCCTCCTTAAAAGTTGCTGATATTTCCTTTTACATCAGCTCGCTGCACAAAAAAAAGTCAACTTTTCTGCCTTCCAAATTTAGCTCTGTTTAGGCACCAAAATAGACAAGAGTAGGGATCGGTGACTGTTTTTTTCCAAAACATTGTCTCATGACTAGGACTGAGGAAGGGAACTGCTCGGCAGGAGAAGGGAGATGTTTGGTTTTCCTAACGGGGACACGAAGTTCTCCCGTGTTCAGGCACTGGCAGTGTCCAGGAGTGCTCCTTGGATTAGGAGCTTATTCCCATGTAATTAATTCGTCTTTCATCCCGTTGGCGTCAGCTGCTGGTGGGTCGAGGTCTGAGGAAGCACAGGGATTCTCTGCAAGGAGGACATGTGGGAATGCACCACTGTACATACGGTTTCTAGTTGGAAAGAGCAGAGGCTTTAATGAGGGCTTCGGAAATTGGTCCTTGTGTTATGCGGAGATAGTTTCATTTTTCCAAGGTAATTGTATTTGCACGTGTGCCTGCAATGAAGCTTAAATTCTTAAAAACACCCCAAGCTTTAGCCTCCTGTGGTAATACAGCATTAGGAACAGCCTCGCTGATTATTGTACTATTTTTAGCCTCATTTCCTAAACTATGTGGCTGATGTGTTTGGGCTGTGTGTGTCTCCTCCTTCCCTTCCTTTTCTCGTTGAGTTTGGTATCCATTGGCCAATTCCAAATAATTTTTCACAGGAACAGAGGTCTTGGTGATATTAAGCCCCTCCTGTGCATTCAGTGAAAATGAATGATTGGGAAAAGAAGTGGTGAGGAAGACTCAAACCACAGCCCTCAATAATAAAGGTTCAACATGAGCAAGCTGGTCTTGTGGAATTTCTCCTTGCCCGTGGCAGGGGGGTGGGGACTGTATGATCTTTAATGTTCCTTCCAACCCAAACCATTCTTGGGTTCTGTGATTCTAAGCTATTATAGAATCCTAGAATATCCTGACTTGGAAGGGACCCACAAGGATCATCAGGTCCAACTCCTGGCCTCTTTTGTCATAGCCCTCCTTTGGACGTTTTCTAATAGCTTTGTATTTTGGCTTGGTGAGTTCTGTATTGCTTGAAGTCTTGAGGAGCAAAGGCATCCAAAGGAGAAGGCTCCAGCTGCCATGGGAACTGTAGGGTTGCTGCAATGGCAGTTTCTCCTGGCTTTTTGCAGATGGTCAGGATGGGTGGTCACAGTGAACCCTGATGGTCTTTGGCTCAGTGGTGCCTCTCAGGCCTGCATGCCTAAATTCATTGTCATCCCCAGCAACCTTTCTCCTCCAATTACGTCTTCCACCAGAGAAACTCAAAATATTATTATCTCAGTAACCACTACAAAAATGAACTGTAATTTTTAAAGGCTCTCCATGCGAAGAGAGAGGGACTTTTCTTTGAAGTCGGTGTGTTATGTTGTCATGCCAATGTCACAAAGCCTCTGCTCAATGAGACACATCCCCACCCAGCCCTTGCCCTTGCCCAGGCTGCTCCCTCATGGCCCCTCATGTGTGGTGATTCACCAGCAGC
Organism: Neopelma chrysocephalum; assembly: GCF_003984885.1. NCBI lineage: Eukaryota > Metazoa > Chordata > Aves > Passeriformes > Pipridae > Neopelma > Neopelma chrysocephalum. The sequence goes on from NW_020925758.1 coordinate 2,782,505, forward strand.
GGCCGAGATAGATTGTGATGGAAATAAAAGGAGCGACTTTTACAGGGCTTTTATGGCCAGCTGGGGAAGTACAATACTGCATAAATAAAATTCATTATGGTTATGACAGCTCCGTGGTCCCTGGAAAATAAATAACACTTTGCACTTATGTGCAGGGCCTTTCATCCAGGAGCCTCGGAGCTCTTCACGAGCATTAACAAAGCCTTGTCATGCCCATAGTAGGATGGCAAATACAGCATCCCCCTTATCAGATGAACATACCACATCAGAGTCAGCACCTTCAGTGGAAAGAGGACACTGGAAAGACAGCAGCTGGAGTTACACACAGCTCTTCCACTGCCTTGGCTTAGAGTCAGAATCCTAGAATGGCTTGTGTTGGAAGGGGCCTTAAAGATCATCTCATTCCAATCCCCCTGCCATGGGCAGGGACACCTTCCACTAGACCAGGTTATTCAGAGGCCCCTCTAGTCTTGCCTTGAGCACTTCCAGGGATAGGGAGTCCACAACCTCTCTGTGCCAGGGCCTCACCTCCCTTACAGTAAAGAATTTCTTCCTAATTCCTAGTAAAGAATTTCTTCCTATTATCTAATCTAAATCTGTCTTCCTTCAGCTTGGGCTTGGGCGCATCGTTTAACATCCTTGTCATCTCAGTTTTTTCCAGTAAGATGTATGCCACCTGTCCTTTCCACGGAGTTGACTTGTTCATGGTAGACAGGTGCTTGTGTTGTGCTTGTTCCCTTGCTAATGGCACGAGAGCACAGACCTGCCAGCTGTGGCTCCTCTGGGCTTCCTCCAGTATCCTCAAAAGGATACTGAGACACACATTTTTACAGCTGGGTTTTGGATAAATATACAAAGGAAACAGCCCAGGGAAAGTGGGTGGCTTGGGTGGACCAAAGTTGTGTGTGAAGTAGGTGAATTCCCTGTCAATGGTGTATGCTTGGATGTGTACAGACATGATCCAGTGATTTGCCCCGTGTGGTTTCTCCCATACAGAAACTGCAGGTAACTTTATTCCCTGCTCTTTGAGGGCCCTGAGAGGGTTTAACAAGACTGGATTTTCCAGACCTGCTTTTGTATGGTCTGGCATGTTGTAAGGATGCTCGGATGGGAACCATTCCTTTTACCACGCTCACATGTGGGCACACAGCTCTGCCCCACTCTGACCCCTTCCGTGCTGATGCCTCCTGTCTCTTGGAGCTGATTGCTGCTTTTCCCTCTGTTTTGCAGGGTTACCATCCGTTGCCTCATGAAGCTGAAATCGCACACACCAAAAAGCTGTTCAGAAGGAGGAGAAACGACCGGAGGTAGGTGAAACCTCTTTGATGCTTTTTTTTTAATCTTTTCTTCCTCTCGCACCTTCCTCCACTGTCTCATGGACTGTCTTGAGACAGGGCTGCTGTTGAGCAGCTGTCAGCACTGGATTAATATATAAACCCTTATTTGAGCACTGACATCCTGAAAATACAGTCTGTCCATCCCTCTGGTTTGTCTTTTAAATCTGGAATATGTCCTATATTGCTCCAGGAGTATCTTGAGGACCTTCTCTTCCCCTTGTAATTATTCCAACATAGCCAGATCTCCTCACTTGTAAGAGGCATCTGGCAAGCTATTATCTGTTTAAGCTTGAGTCCTTGGGCTTTGCTTTCTCTTTTTTCTATTGAAAAGCAAAATTTGCTGACTTTGAGGGTCACCTGAAAAGTGGGTGTGGTTTGGTTAAGAGGGGATTGCAGTGAACCTCGCATGTCTGTCTGTGAGAAGGAGGGGATGTGCTAAACAGGCAGCTGAATTCCTTTGGCATTGGTGATTTCAATCCATTGAGTTAATTTAATAGGGTCCATTGGATATTTAATTGTGTAAAATGCATATTTAATTATTTGAAGGCATGTAGAGTCCTTGATATGAATCGTGACTATGGTTAAATGTGAAAACAAGCAAGGAATGAGGGAGGTAGTTATTACATGTGGCTTTATTGCTGCTGACTTTTTCTGCTGTGGCTGAGACAGCACATCCAGGGTAATAAAGGATTTCTAAAACCAGGAGTTTGCAAGGTGATTCAACAGGAGGAAAAGCGGCCAATGTTTTCTCTGAGAATGAGCTGAAATCTGTACCTGAGCCATCACAGGGGGGGAATTTCAGTGAAGTCCTACAGATACCTAATAGCAGTTGGAGTGTGTCCTCAGGTCACCCTATGGATTCTCGGAGCAGCCCTGATGCAGTTAACCCTATGCATGGTTTGGTTTTCCCAAATTTTACCAAGTCACCAAAAAAACCAGCTGAATAGAGTTTTCTTAGGCATACTAGAAACATTCCTCTGTGGGGCAGGGCGGTTCACAAGTGGCAAACTGTGCTTCCTCTTCTCTTTGGGGCTCCCTCCTTTCCTCTTGTACGCAATTTAAAAGACAATTTAGTCTTGTGATTTAGGGGGGGAGTGGGAAAGGTCTCATTTCATCTGGGTTGCAGCCCTGTGATCACCAAAAAGTGGTTAAAATCAAGCTGAAGTTCTGCTGTGTTGCAAGAGTGGGTTTACTTGAAGCACTGGGCTGGGCTCCCTGAAAATCACAGTGGAGGTTGGAGCATCCTGCTCCCATCTCACCTCACTAGGTGGGTCTTCCTCTGCCATCCAAAGAGTGCGTGATGCTTTGGGAGAGGAGACCTTCAGAGCCACGTGGTCTCCTGCCTGAAGTCCCATGACCAAAGCTGCAATGAACCATGGTGTTGGTTCTTCCCTCCCATCCAAAAAAACCAGGCACTTGGAGGGATCACTCCAGGTGTGCACTTCTGTTTCTTTTTCTTTCTGGTCCCTTTGGATAAACCATCAGCAGACAAAATCATTCAGCCTCTCAGGTCATCCCTGCCTCTTACAGAGATGGCAATGAGGGATAGCAAAAGAAACTGCCTTGGGCTGGGGTTGGAAGATCACAGGGTGAGACTGGGTAGCACTGGGATAATATCCCAGGATGAGAGCAAAAGGGCCTTAAAACCCGACTGATCCAGCATCATTCTGGAGGAGACACGGGGTCATTTCAGCCCTAAGCAGTCACAAATGAAATTAAATGGAAAGAACATGCAGTCCTGCAGGAGTAGTCAATGCTTAGACAGAAAAACATATTTATTTTAATTCCAAAATTGTAAGAAGCCTGTGTAGAGGAAGCTGGAGTGAAAAAGCAGTCTCTTAAATAATTTTAAAAGGATAAGGCATGGTCCCTTCCCCTAGACTTCAGCTTGGAACCTCAGCAGGCTCATTCTCCCCATGCAGCCTCATTCTCCCCATGACACATGGTTTGATGCTGGGGGTTTTCAGGGTCCCCTTGTGTCTGAGGTGCATTTGGGACTAGGAGTCCTTCTAATGTCGCTTAAGTTGCCTCAGAGGGGACTTGCTCCTTAAAATTGATTTCTAGAATAGGTTAGGTCTCAGAATGGTCATTTTATGTGAAAAACAGGATAGAAATACGGGATGGGAAAGGCTAGGAATAGGGGGACAGAAAAAAGGGAATAGGAAAAAAAACTGTATTGGAGCACAAACAGACTACAAAGCTGTTCACACTTCATTGCAATGCTATTATCTTAATGTCTGAGGCATCGTTCTCAGTAGGGGGTGACGAGCAGGAAGAAAAGCTTAATTTCTGGTCTGGTGGAGCCATACAGGTGGCATAAAAATCCCTCAGGGTGAGATATTATGGCAGGAAAAACAGCCAGGAAATACAGGCTTTCTGTTTTAAATCTTACCTGGCTATGGAGGCACTCAAAATTGCAAGATTGTGGATTGGGCGTCGGAGGCAGCGAGGCTTGGGAGAGGCTGAGCAGGGCCATTTGGTGGTGGATGGGTTGGGAGGGGGTTTAGGAAGCAGCTTGGGGCGCCTGGACCCAAGGGAAGAAAATCTGGTTTCCTAGAACGGAGGAGAAGGTACCTCAGAAGGCACCATTCTTAGAAATGGGAGCAGCCAAGGGCGGGAGTGGGGTTGGCATGCAATGGGTTTGCAAGAAGAGAAGAGGCTGTCCTGCTAAATTGGTTAAAAGCAAGTGTGGCCTCACTCAAAGTCCTGGCCACACCTGGGGCTGGTTTTCATCAGGCAGCTTTTCTCCTTCTCCTGAATGTGGTGAGCACCCCAGACCCCACCAGCAATGCCTTTAGGTGGGGCAGGGGCTCTCCCTGCCCAGGACTTGTCTCATCCAAGGTTGACAAATCCCAAGTGATGGATGCCATGGTTGGCGTCCTCCTGTGAGCAGGAGTCACACTTACAAGTGTCCATCCAGCTTTGGGTTGAGGTGTCAACCCCCAGTTTGACCTTGCTCAGCTGGCCTTGCCTGGTTGTAGCTGAGTTTCAAGTTGGCTGGATCTTTATATAAAACAGCTATTATAAAAAAAAGCTGATAAAGCACATTAGTACCCAGAAATCTGTCTATTTTTTTCCAACTGGTCTTATAAATGACACCAATTCCATTGCAGAGCATGTGTGGGCTTCTCTCTCCTCTGACAGTGACATTCAGAAGGGGACATGTCTTGGACCAGTGAAACACCTTTTGTTCCTCATGCTGATGTCCGGCCCTGCTATAAATAACCCCTGTCCCTGCTTCCTTCGCGTCACCTTTCCTCGGGAAATGCTGTCACTGCGTTGTGGAGAAGCACAGCTCACCTACCCTGAGGTCTCTGTCATGCACCTTTCCCTCCCCTGAGGAGAAGCAACCCTATGGACATGAACCTATAGTTCACTCCTTGCGTATGTGCTGGTTTTACCTTCCACGAGTCATTTTTTCCCAGAGAAACTGTGGATGTTGCACCCCTGGAAGTGTTCCAGGCCAGGTCGGATGGAGCCCCTGAGTAACCTGGTCTGGTGGAAGGTGTCCCTGCTTATGGCAGGGGATGGAACTGGATGTTCTTAAAGGTCCCTTCCAACCCAAACCAACCTGGGATTCTGTGATTTTTCTGTGGATGCGTACCTCATTTGTTGCATAAGACAGGGATGAAGAGGGAATTAGGTGTTATTTAAAAAACCTGGATGCCTCTTCCGTGACAGCAGTCAACATCAGAGCCCCATCTGATGGAGGGTTCAGTTGCACAGGGCGTTGTAAAAGCTTACAGGAGGTGGTGAGGTCCTTGCTGCAAACAGCTTGTAATCAGGGCAGGAAACCAGGGAGAGGTGCTGCCCTCCCCACCTCTCCTGGCAGAAATCCCACACCTGGTGTGTTCTCTGTTGGCTTAGAGTCACGAGGTGTGACTGCCATCTCCTGATGAGGGTGATGGAGGGCATCACCACTTGCTGGGATCATGGAAGGAGAGCAGCAGGGGCAAGTTTTTTCATACATGTCCAAAGGCACCAAAGGCCACTTGGTTGGACCTCCCATAGGGAACCACCTCTAGGGAAGGAGGGAGTTTTCCTGGGTGGTGGTAGGACCTCTCCTGCAAGAAAAAAAGTAACCTGGGGTATGGGGCACAACAGACCCATTTCTCAGGTCCTCTCCTCTGACCTTTCCCAGCCCAATGCCTCCCTGCTAGCAGAGCACAAGCTGTGCTGGGATGTGGTCTCCTTGGGCCACTGAGGGCTTAGTTTGGCTCCTTGTTGTTCAAAAAGTTCCCAAAGCCACCATTTTTTAAGTATCTGTTGAAGCACTGCAAGTTAACTTTGTGTTGTACAGGGCTCCTTCAGTTCCAATGACATCCTGGTGTGATGTGTTTTGGGATGGAGGGTCCAGCCGGGTGAATCCTTTGGCCTGGAAATGCACAAACAGAGGCTTGCACCAGCCTTATAGGAATGATAAAAAACATTGCTCAATTTAAATAGGATTTACAGGGAATACATGGAGTTGCAACGGGGTAAGACTGGTGAGTTTTTACCTGCATCTTGGTCTTCTGATCGAAGGTAGTGAAATAGTTCTGTGTCACCTGAGAAAGGGAGACAGTTTTTCTGAGGACCAGGAAGAAGTTGCTAGGGAAGTCCTAAAGAGTTTCTGCCATCATAATCACATCCTGTGGGACTCAAAAGTCAAATCAGGCTGAATACCTTACAAAGAGGAGATCCTCAGGTGTGCATGCATACTGGCTGCTACCTCACAGGGCTCTTGGTGGTTCTTGTCTATGGACAAGCACAGGAGAGGATAGCAGAGGGAAGCACAGGGTCTTTGAGAGGATGGAGTAAAAGCCTAAGAGTTAATCAATTCCCTCTCTGCAAAAGGCATCTGAATTCCTCTTTTCAGTAGAAAAAGTGGGAATCCCTTGTGCTTCTTCTGTGCAGGTGGTGTGTCTGCAGGCTTTGGGGTGATTAGAGCCAGTGAGGGGCTGCTCTGCCTGTCCCAGCCAGGCAGGTCATGCTGGGGACTGTGACCACCTCAGGTAAAGGACTGTGACTTGAAGTCACCCTTAACTGTGACTGAGTTTCATGTCATCTCCTCCTTCTCCTGTTGGATGGGATTTTAAGAGGGGTGTTTCTTCACGTGGGAAATCCACCCTTCATAAAGCCCTTGCATGGGGAGCTGGAGCAGAAGTCTGTGTGGGTTCTCCTGGCTGATGTATGGGGAGAGAGGGGTTGGGAGCAAAGAGGCTCATGAGCTCTCCCCATCTCCCTTCAGTGTGTGCCAAATACTTATAGCTTTCGACCACAGGATTACAGAAATGTCCCCAGGTTTCCTCTTGCACTGACTGAATTTATTTACTTCCTACCGTCAACTTGGCTTTACACTTAAACCATCAGGAAAAAACAGTCTGTATTACTGGTTTTTTGTGTGTGTTGCTTTCTGGACTTAATTAGATTCAGAGCTGGGGGAGGCAGAAATATCCTCCTTCCCCGGAGAGCCCCGGGTGGCAGCCAGGGACGGTTTCCTCTTCCTGAAGCAGGAGGGTTGTGTAAGCACCGCTGACCCTCCCGCTCACGCCCACGCCGAAAACCGGGTTATCTGGGGTGAGCACATGGGGTGGGCATCCCTGTCCTGGCTGCCCACTCAGAGCCTGAGCTGCTGAGAAACCTCCTGGGGCTCATCCCAGCCAAGCTGTGCCTGGGTCTTGCACGGAGGTGAGCGTGGTCCTGCATGGGGACAGCCCAAAGGACGGTCGTGGCGGGCTTGGGGCCAGGCAGGGAACGTCCCATATCCGTTGGCGGCTCCGCTGAGGAGCGTAGGCAAGCTGTGATATATTTCTTTTCCCATTATATTTAATTTTACAGACCCTCAGGGACACTCAACCACCTACAGTGATTAGTTCAACTGATTAAGCTGCTTTTCCTCTTGTGGCAAACTCCTTTTGTGAAGGGTTTTCAATAGCCACGCTGCTCGGGACATTGTTCCTGTACAATTTCCTTTCAAAACACCATAAAGGGCATTCTACCACTTCACCCTGTTGTAAAACATCACAGGAATCAGCTTGGCCCAGCTTGCTCCTTCGAGGGCAAGATCTCCTCATTCAGGGAGAAGATACAGGGTCAGGTGGGATCTGCAGCACCACATAATGCTGGAGGGATGTGGAGCCGTGAGCAAGGGGGATTTAAGATGAAATGAGATGGAAGGCAAAAGTTTGCTGCCTTTTTTTTTTTTTTTGCTTTATGTTTGTTAGTATGAGGATCCAGAGTCACCCAGGGAAGTGAAGGATAAATAAACTTGAAGGCTCAGAGAAGGAAATGCTGCTTTGCACACGTCGGCTGGTTCAGGCAGAGGCTGAGGATACTCTCGAGATACCCAGGGGTGAAAGGTGCAGGGGGAGAAGGGCTGTTTCTGTTGAAGAAACACGCTGCTGTGAGCAGCAAGCAGATAAAACAGGCCATTTAATTGAGACTGGAAATCAGAGGAAGGTCTGCCTTGATTGCCACCGAGGGAGAAACAGATGTAGGGAACCGAAGGGAGTTGCAGTGACACAAAGTCCTTCCTCCCTGTGTTTGTAGTTACTCACATACCCTCTCATGAGGCTATTGGGTAGGTCTGTATGAAGACCTGGTGTCATTTGGATCTGATTAGTCCATCAGCTGCTCTTTGGTTAAGGTGATGATGGAGCAGGGCAGAGATGGCATCAGGAGGGGTCAAGCAGGAGCCTTTCCGACCCGCAGAGCCGCGCTGGCCAGACGTGCTGGCATCGCCCTGCCCTGCTGCCCTTCCTTCCAGGCGTCGAGGAGAAGGCTCTGCCAGGGGTCACAGCACTGGGACTGCACTCCTGGGAGGAGGTTGTTCGGAACAAAGCCTGCACCAGGCTCCCCACTGAAGGAGCAGCCCTCAAATAGTAAAAATTCACCTCCTGGCACCCCGTGGGCATGGGGCTGGAGTGACTCAGCCACAGGTGGAGCTGCTGGGTAGCACTGCAGCTTCTCACCAAGAGGGACCCCTTGGAGGTGAGGTCTGAAGATTCTTTGGCTCCATCAGCACCTTCTGCTGCCTTTGCACTGTGGCTCAGTAAACAGGACACAGCATGGCAAGGGTTAATGGCTTTAAACTGACAGAGGGCAGGTTTAAATTAGGCATTACGAAGAAATTCCTGGCTGTGAGGGTGGTGAGGCCCTGGCACAGGTTGCCCAGAGAAGTTGTGGCTGCCCCATCCCTGGAAGTGTTGAAGGCCAGGTTGGATGGGGCTTGGAGCAACCTGGTCTAGTGGAAGGTGTTCCTTCCCATGGCAGGAGGGTTGGAAGAAGCAGTCCAAGGGAAGCACCAGTAGCAGTGAGGTGGAGCAGTTGGTATTTATCATCCATCGGGGAGCTTGTTTTGCCTGTCACCCGTGTCTCAAGCTGTGGTGGGGTGAGTAGAGGTTTTCCACCCAGCTGCTCTTGTTTCTGCCATTGTGAGCAGCACTAAGCCCTTACAGACTTGAGGGTGTCAGTGAAAATATGCCCAGCCATGAGTCACCCCCAAAGGCAGATGGTTGCAGCTCCAATCCTGCTGGCAAAACACACCATGGAAGGCGATGACGTGTTTACAGCTCCTTTCCTGATGCTAGCAACAGCTAAAAGGATTTTACATTTTATGTAATGCAGGGAAAAGGTACTTCTGTAAATATCAGAGACCTCTGTGTCTCAACACTGATGTAAAGAGAGAGATAAACTTTTATGAGTTCAACGGGACATGCTCCACATGAGCAGGACTTGAGGGCGTGCATGTCTATTACCATTCTCCGTATATGCTCAGTCTTCCTTGTGTGCCCAGCTAAAGACATGGTGCAGAAGGGTTAAAACATACTCATCTAAGCAAATTTAATCCTTTCCTTTCATTGTTCCTTTCTTTTTAATGCCAGGAGGCAGTGGCAGGAGCGAGCCGGGTGCGTTTCCCAGCTGCAGGGTTGCCACCTCTCTATTGAGAATGGCTTTGTCATTACATAAAAACTCTACAACACAAGACTTTTTATTCCCTATTTTTTTCACAATCTTGGTGACCTCAGTGACCTCTGTCCTGCAGACTAAATTTAACCTGAATTGCCAAGCTGCCAGTAGACTTTATGGCATCAGGAGGCTTTTGCAGGTTGCTTTTCTCCATCTCTGCAGCTGATTGAAAGACTTTATGTACCACCGGCAAGACATGTTACTGTTATGAAACCTCAATAGAAACGTCATGGCCTGCTGGATAAGCCCAGGGTCTTATGATGTTGCTTCACAAAAAGCAAAATAATTGGTCCAGCAAAAAAATCCGGGAGAACTTCAGTGTTCCCTTGTGGAGGGATACCTGATTTCGTCAGAACTCTGTATTTTTAGGTAACTTGTTCCCAATGTGGCATTGGGGGCTGATCTGGAGGTCAGTGAGTTGTTGTCATCAACGGCTCCTCACAAGTGTCCAAGGCCAGGTTGGACGGGTCTTAGAGCAACCAGGCCTGGTGGAAGGTGTCCCTGCCCGTGGCAGGGGGTTTGCAACAAGATGATCGTGAAGGTCCCTTCCAACCCAAAACATCATGGAACTCTGTGATTTTTGTGAGCACAGAGGGATGGGGAACAGGAGCTCATATTGCCTGCACAACTAGAGAGGGTTAGGAAAGTAACCTACTCTTAAGTCACAGACTTTTGGGGGGGAACATGGGAGACCTCATTTCAGCTCTCACCTTTATCAGGGACTGCTGGGCTTCACCTCCATGATCACAGTTGCTGTATCAGGTGCCCTAGCACGTCTTGAAATCCATGCAAGGAGCTGGCAAACACCAGACCTTTTGAAACCAGCACCAGAATGGGCCAGAAGCCAAACAAGATGCTATAAAGCATCTCCAGTGTCACTACCATCTGGATCCTACCACGTGTCCATAGCTATGTTGACCATATATGAACTGGAGGCCAAGGTTCCTGTTATGCTCAGAGGGGATGTGTTCAGTGAGGTTTGGAGGATGCTTCACCCCCACATTAGTCTGGCCATCTTATAGAGAACAGATTTCCTTGCTTTATTTTGCCTTCCCATGTTGACCAGAACCAAGGAAGTCTGAAAAACAAAGAGCTGTGGGAGGAGCTGAGCCAAACCACCTCATACTGAAGGAAGCGCCGGGGCAGGGATTTGTTTCTGGGCTCTCTTCAGCAGGAACAAAAACTTCAGACTGGGGATTCTGATCTCAACTGGCATTGAGACTTTAATTACAAGGGCATGTAGTGACAGGACAAGGGGGAATGGCTTCACACTGACAGAGGGCAGGGTTAGATTAGGTATTAGAAATTCTTGGCTGTGAGGGTGTGAGGCCTTGGCACAGGTTGCCCAGAGAGGTTGTGGACTCCCCATCCCTGGAATTGTTCAAGGCCTGGTTGGACAGGGCTTGGAGCAACCTGGTCTAGTGGAAGGTGTTCCTACCCATGGTAGGAGGTAGAAACAAGTGGTATTTAAAGATCCCTTCCAACACAAACCATTCTACCATTCTACAATTCCATGATCCCATTCTCTCCTGTCTCTTGAAGGGGAAAACCCTTCTCAGCCAAGGAAAGCAAGGGTATCCACCTAGACATTTTCATGCTCACAGAGAGTACTGTCTTGGTACTTCTTGAGAAGCTTTAGGGCAGCAGTCTCCACTTCAGACATTGCCATGCCATTCTGGTGCCTGTAGAAAATGTGCTTGTGTTTGTACCTGGGAGACACACGTGGCTGATGAGATCCCTCACCCCTGTTTAGCTGAACCCCTTTCTGAGGCTGCCAGAACAAGCCCCTCTTACCCATCACCTGGGGAGGCTGACCCCAACAAGGTCTACCAGCCAAGCTGGCTGGGTGCTGCTGATGAGCAGGAGTTAGCACCAGTCACTGGTGTTTCAGCAGCCTGATTGAGATGTGTAATAGCCTCTTTTTGACCTTGTTTTTTCATGAACAGCTGTCAACAGAAGTGTGGTCACCACAAGTGGAAGGGTTTAGCCCTGAGCCCCTTAAAGTCTACTAATATTTTCATTCCAGTTAACAATTTGCACCTTCTAGAAGGTTTCTTCCAGAAGAGAGCTGGTGGGTGGATGTCCAGTTGATGCATCTGGTTTATCCTAAGGCAGGAACTGGCTGAACTGGAGGGGTCTGAGGAGATGGTGGTATCAGGAGGTGCGTGGCTGCAGTGCTTTTGGCCCTTCCATTTCAGAGAGAACATGAACTGACCCAAACCCTTGGGATTTAGTGGGATTTTGGCAATGTGGTCAATGAGCTGTACTCAGCTGTGCCTAAGCTGTGTTGTGGATGTATATGTGCATAAATATTTATGCCTTGATGTGTTGTTGGCACATGAAATCATGGGAGGATCGGGACTGGACCCTAAAGCACTGTGGCTTGTAGTTCTATGTGTGAATTTTATTCTAGCTTATTCTAGTATATTTAAAGGACAGTATTAGTTTAGTTTATGTGAAAATCTTCTCATCTGCATTCACTATTGTCTAATTCTGAGTTCTCAGGCATCATCTTCTTGTCCACTGTTTCATGTCTTATTAAAAAAAAAGGGTTTTACCTCTTGTTTACCTTCCTTAATCTTTTACTGTGTGCTTGAAGATGCATATACACACACACGTGATACCAGGATATACACATATATAACCAATCTGTCCCGGCATCTTGTCTCAAAAAATGTTTTCTCAAGGGGACTTTGCGACAGGAAATCTCCATACTTCTTCCCACAAACATCCCACTGGCAAGCCAAGAGGCTGGGGTCACCCTCACGTGCATCCTCTTCAGGCCAGGTAGTTTTTGTGCTGGAAAGATTGTGAAGGGAATCCCAGCTCCATCACTCAGGAGCACGACATGCGAGGCATTTATTTGAAAACTCTCTGCAAGAAGCTGACAGCCCGTATTCACTCAATTTTCATGCTGTCTTGGAGGGGTTGCACTGCTTCCAGAGCCACTCCCTTGCCGATCTATTCAGGGACAGCGCTAAGGGCTCCTTTCACAAATAAAAATAGTCACAGGGACGGCCCTCACCCTGGACTCGAGGATTGCAAGTTATTTTGGGTGAAGGCGAAGGTGAACGTGTTTTACGGCTGGCATGAGCGTGTCGGTTTTAAGGCTGTGAAATTTTGGAAGAGCCTTAGAAACCCATTCCCAGAGGTCAACAGGACAAAGCTCTCCTGCTGAGAGAGTGAATAGAAATGAGTTCATAATTACAGAGTATAGTAGCAACACATTTGCTTTTTCACCGTTTTAATTGAGGTTTTTCAGAAAGGAAGAGAACTTAAAACAATACAGAAATGTCTTTTGTTCTTTCAGGGCCATTTACTGAGGGCTTTGCAGTGAGAGGAGAGGATGTTTATTAAAGAAAGCAACAATATTAAGACGTTATTTTAGGGCCAAAGGGCCATTCCTAGCTGGAACAAAACGAAATGTTTGACATGGACTGGATACTCACTGACAATTAGCATTGAGCTAAATGATTTGCAGTGTATTTACTGAACCTCTGTTGGAACAGAGGAAAGAGAGAGGAAGGGAAGGAATTGAAGGAGTTGAAACACCCCTTTCCTTCTCAGTAGGATTTCCAAATCAAATTAATTAGATTTAACAGCACATGGTTCTGAACCCTTGAAGCAGCATCTGGAAGTCAGGGGTTTATCCTCTTCCTTATGCTCCTGTCTTGTCCATGCCCTCCTGGGAGCTGATGGGGTTTACTGGAGCCACCACAGGGACTGTCTTTGTGGGTGCAGAGGGAACATCCCAAACTCAGTGGGGTTGTCTTAGCCACCCATGCTGAGCAGGTTGCAAAGGAGTTGAGCCAGCTTAGTGGTTGCTATGAAAATCTGCCTCTTCTCCTGAGCAGACTCAGGACCAATAATTTTTTTCTTTTTAAGGGCAGAAGTAAGTCTGGTGGTGCACTTGCCTGCAATGATGAGCAGCAATACTAGCATCTGGATAAATCGTAGTGTTTAGAGTGTAATGATCCAAAAAACTCTTCTAGGCTGCTGAAAGCAAAGATGATAAAATAATAGTTGCAGTTCTGCTTAAGATTCAGAAACTTTCCACTGGTAATGAAGGACAGGTCATGTTTTCAGGAACAACTGCACTAAAGGTGCGTCTCAGAAAGCAATCATAGAATGGTTTGAGTTGGAAGGGACCTTGACAATCATCTCATTCCAATCCCCTGCCGTGGGAAGGGACACCTCCCACTAGACCAGGTTGCTCCAAGCCCCATCCAACCAGGCCTTGGATACTTCCAGGGATGGGGCAGCCACAGCTTCTCTGGGCAACCTGTGCTGGGGCCTCGCCACCCTCACAACCAGGAATTTCTCCCTAATATCTAATCTAAACATGTGGTCCCGTAGTTTAAAACCATTCCCCTTTGTCCCAGTCATAGAACATCTCCAAACGGAAGGATCCCCTAAGGATCAAGTCCAGCTCCCTGCTCCTCACGGGACTGCCTAAAACTAAACCACATGACTACGAAAGCTGTCCCAGCTGAAGCTGAGCATCCTCAGGAGTGAGGTGAAGACCTCCTTATTGGAATGCTGGTCCTTTACGATGAGTCTCCTCACGGATTAAGTGTTTCATAGCCATGGCAGTCCCAGCAGCTGGTACTTGCTGTGCCTGCCTCAGGGCCCAGCCGAGGGGTTTGTTACATCATTTCAGTTTGATTGTCTCCAACATCGCTGGGAGTTATTACACTAAATTAATTCTCCGGGCTGTGGGTCCCCAGAGGAAAATACCGTCTCGGCGGTTTGCTCCTAGAGGGGCTCAGCTGGGTGATTGTGTTACTGCGGCCTGATGAATTACGGCGCACGGGCCGGGCCGCAGTAATTGCCCCGCGCGTGTGCCGCCGGCCATGCACACAGCCCCTCCACCCGGCCAGGAGATAACCTGCCTCACCTCACGGTTGCCGCACTGCCCTGCCTCAGCAGAGGGGCAGGAGTTTTTAATTTGCACGCTGGGCGTGCTGGGGCTGGCTCGGGAGGTCCGTGAGGGAAAGAGGAGAGGTGCGACACCTTACGCGAGACCAGGCGACGCCGGGAGAAGCGTGAGGAGGAACAGGGTAGGCACACAGCGCTGCTTCCCAGAAGTGCCCTCCTCTTCTTAGTGATTGAACTCAATGATCTTAATGCTTCTTTCCCCTTTAAGTACTGAAACACTGCAATAAGGTCTCTGCAGAGCCTTCCCCAGGCTGAAGAACCCCAGTCTCTCAGCCTTTCCTCCTAGGGGAGGTGCTTCAGCTCTCTGAGCAATTTTTTTTTTTGGCCCTCCACCCAGGTTTGCCACCTTTATAAAATCTGACCTTTATAAAATTTGACCTTTGTCATCTTTATAAAATCACAGGATTACAGAATGGTTTGTGTTGAAAGGGACCCTAATGCTCATCTCATGCTCACCCTAATGCCCCTATGCCATGGGCAGGGACACCTTCCACTAGACCAGGTTGCTCCGAGACCTGTCCAGCCTGGCCTTGGATGCTCCCAGGGATGGGGCAGCCACAGCTTCTCTGGGCAACCTGTGCCAGGGCCTCACTACCCTCACAGGATGAATTTCTTGCTGACATTTAATCTAAATCTCTCCTCTTTAAATTTAGAACCATTTCCCCTTGCCCTATGACTATCTGCTTGTGTAAAAAGTCACTTTCCCTTTTTTTAGTAAGCCCTCTCTGGAAGGGAAAACTGAAAGGCTGCAGTAGGGTATCTCTGGGTCACTTAGGTGTAGGGTGGGCCACAGGGGAGCAATGCAAGAGCTGTCCCCAGGGCAGACAGCTGGAGATGAACAGTAGAACACCAGAGCAGTGTTTTATCCACCTCAAAGCGCTTTTTGGCAGAGGACTGCTCTCAGCATCTCCCCTTTGCCTGCGAGGAAACCGAGGCAGAAGGGAGGAAAGGGGGCTGTGTTTGGACCTTCCCCCACTGCAGACCTTGCGTTGAACCTCGTGGCCACCAGATATGTGTGAACCCCGACACCCACGAGGCTGCCCCTCAGGGCTGCTCTCTCAGCGTCACACGGTGCAAAACACAACTGACTACGTGATGCTATTTCAGCCGGCCAGAATTGAGGGAAGGAAATATAGCGGCAGGTTCCTCTGCACTAGGAAACCGATCTGTTATTGAAATGGCTTTCTCTTTGGTGGAGTGTTTCCGGCACGGCTCCTCGGCACTGGAAATGGGTTTATCCATCTACACCTTGTTTTCCAGCACGGGTCCGCGGAGCTGTTGTCAGAAGTTGATTGCTGGGGTGAATACGAAGTGAAATAATCTTTTTCTTTCTCATGCTTTCAGTCCTGAAATGTAAACGTGCCGTTGCTGGTGATGCCTTGGAATGAGCACTCAGGGCTTCCTGCTGCCAAACTGCTCCCCGAAGTACATGGCAACTGAACTCAGAGATAAGGGCAAGCATAGGTTGATGCTTTAGATGGATATAAGAAAAAGGCTTTATGGCATCCACTGTGTCACATGAAGTCTTTCCATGAGACCTGGCCCGGCTGAAGAAGCCCAGCAGCACTTTGGTGTGTGGTTGCACCGTTTGGGTGGTGATTTCCAGTTTTTGGCCATGACAAGTAGCCAGCCTCTCAGCAAAAGGCCAGTTACCACCCACTCCTTCTCCCTCCAACTGGGGGACGTTGGCCCCGGAGACCCGGGAGGGAACAATGTGCTGAAGCTCTGCAGGGCCTCCTGGCATGGTCAGTGTGTGAAGAAGTTGCCAGCTCAAGTTGTTTGGGCTCTTGTTGCAGAAACAATATTTCTGTCTGACCCCAGTTAGCAACTGATGTTTGCAAAATAAAGAAGTCAAGGCACTGGAAATACTTTCCATTCCGGCTCTTGTCTCAGCCCAAAATATTAGTATTAAAAATATTGCATCTATTATATGCAGCTAATGTCTTTGCTGGCACATAAATCACCCAGGGATTTTTCATCTCGATATTAAAAAAAAAAAAAAAAAAAAAGTTAACTATGCTCTATTTTTGGGTATTTGTTAACTGTTTTGTTTCCATTTATTCCTACTAAAGCCACAGCAGTCTGTCTCCAAGGGACCATCTGTGGGAAAGAGAGTCCCTAGATTGATTTGGAAGGTGTCAGGGTCATTGACAGGCATGAAGGCGCTGAGTCTCTGCTCTTTCTCTGATAATGTCTTTATTTAGCGTGACAGCCTCCGGGGCACGAGTGGACAACAGGCTTCTTTCTTTCATTTAAACTAACATTGCTCCAGCCATTCCCAGCATTGTGCAGATGCTATGGATCATCCTAATTTCCTGATTAAAGCTGGGGGTGCTGGTCCCCAGGCAGCAAGGACCAACAGCTACGTGACACTGGAGCTGCAGAAGGTGACCCAGCTCTGTGCCTCGCCCCCAAGCAGTGTGTTCCCATGAAAACTGATGAGTGGAAGCTTATCCAAGACAAAGTAAATTTTTTGAGTGAATCAGACCCTGACAGAGCTCAGCAAACCCATGAGAGTGTTAGGGATAGCATAAGGAAGGAGGCAGGATTTGGGTCAAGAGTAGACAACTCCTCTTGTTGAATATGACTCTGTTCATTGCCAGGAGCTAAAAGACCTGTAAAAGGTCCCTTCCAACTCAAATCATCTATGATTCTGTGAACTCTTCTTCTGACAGTGGGACAGAGCATTTGGGAAACAGCTTAGGATTGTCACTGGGTTGCAGTAAATCAATTTCCAGATTAATCCTGGCTCCCAAAACTCCACAGTAAATGTTATAGCCTGCCACATCATTTTTAAAGAATTTTATTCAATGTGTTTGACAAAGGCTTCTGACACACCTAAGTCCAAAGCATCTCTGCAGCTTGGGTTGGTGTTTTACTGGACCCCTGTGTCGGAAGTAATTGCTTGCCATTGACTTTGGGTCATCTCATATGTCTGGACAGCTGTTAGGAGATCCTGTCAAATCTTGCCTTAGCTCCTACGGGAAAGACATTTATTTCTTCACTAGAAAGCACTGGTATAAATAGGATATGGAAAAAAAAAAACAGCCCTAGGATGTCTCCTTGCTGCAGGTCAAAGAGTCACAGAGGTCTAAAGGAGGACAGCTGAACACAAAAGGCAGCAGGTGGGGGCTCATGGTACTATTTAGGATGTGTCTTGAGGGCTAGGACCATGGAGGGATGGTGGTGGGCTTTGTCTGTGCATCTTGGCATGGGTTTAAAGTTTATATCTCTTGGAGGATTATCAGATCTCAGGATAACTGATCAGCCTGGGTGTATTTTTAAAGGAGGCAGCCTGGAGTCTGAAGTATAAGCTCTTTTATTGCAAAGTAGTAAAAGATGAATCTATATTCATTCAAGTCACATTCTTACCAGTAGTCCAGGATCCGTTTGTGTTTGGGAAATGTTGTATGCTGTGGTTGTGTCTTAATTTAAACTATTTCATCTAAACTGGATTCAGTTCTTTGTCACTGTCTTTTCCGATGGTTTTCATGTAGTTTTTGCAATCATGTTTACAGTACGCTAAGAATGCAGCAACATAATTCCAAGTAATGTAGTTTATAAAGAGAACCATTTCCAAACAACTTCTATGTGAAATCATTGCAGTGATTTCTACACCAGTCTGGGCATTCAGCCTTGAAGTCCAGGGGGTGCCTTCCTAGCTGGTTGCCCGCTCTGTGCAACAAGGGCTTCCATCTGGACATCCCTAATGATTTGTGGGAGATCCAGCAAAGCATTAAAAGAGCTGGTTTGGAGCTATCTCACATGCCATCTGTACTTGGGATGTCTTTCCCAAGCTGGTGTTGCGAAACAGCTACTTAAATTCCTCCTGAAGATTCATTTCCATGAAGCTGAGAAGAAAATAGCTGACTCAGGCAGCCTGTGCAGCCAAGCATTTCAGCGTGTGAGGGCTTTCCATTGGACTTCAGCAGTAGACACAAGTTTGCTCTTCGACACTTTTGAATCCATTCTGAGGGATGTTGTGCCATGTCCTTCAACCCAGCAGTGCTGTCTCTGCTTCTGCAGCACAGCCTGGACTGGGTGTTCGTGTGCTGGTCCTGTGAGTGTCTCACCCATTGCTGTGGTGGGAGAAGTTCTTCATTTATCCATTTGCTTGACAGTCAATCGGGATTTTGGATGTACAAGACATAGAATAGTTTGGATTTGGAAAGACCTTTAAAGTCCAACCCCCTTCCATGGGCAGGGTCACCTTCCACTAGACCAGGCTTGCTCAGAGCCCTGTCCAACCTGACCTTGAATGTTTCCAGGGATGGGGCATCCACCACCTCTCTGTGCAACCTGTGCCATTGTTTTACAACCCTCATTGTAAAAATCGATGCTGTTGGTTTACAGTGAGTATAATTATGCTGTAAAGGCCAAACGAAATCATCTCTAACAAACAAAGGCAGATGTGATGTCCAGGCACAAGGGAGAGCTGTCACCACCAAGGTGGTGACAAGGGAAGTTGTGCCCGTGTAGGCAGCTCACATGAAGGTTTTGTAATGCTTTTCCCAGCAGCCAGAGGCTGTGAGCCTCATCAAAAACATCTCTACCCTCATAGCATTGTTTTTGTTGGCTGTGCTTGTTTTCTGGAGTTCATTGTACGTTTTCAAAGATGCACACATGTAAGACTTAAAGCATGCACTTCATCTCAGCTGTTCAAAGGTGGTTCTAAATCTTGATCACCACCATTTTGACAGGTGGATTTTCTACACTTCCAAAGTGCTGTGTCTGTCCAGACAGCGTGGGCTTAGTCTAGCATTTGGGGTGGCCTTTAACCCTAGTGACAGGAAGGCATGAAAGAAGTGTGAATAATTTCATTTTTGTTCTCAGGAGTGGACATGACATCTTGTTCCCTTCTCATCTGGGAAAAATGCAAACAAAAATGAAACTGGAGCCAAGTGAAACCAGTTTGAGAGAGAAAGCCGAAGGGAGAACACACACAAATCCTGTGTTCTTCATCCTTGGAGCTGGTGGTTGTTGCTTTCTGTGGGGTTTTGAGGTTTTTGATTAAATTGTGTGGAACTGTCAAGCTTATTTGAGTGTTTCCCACTCTCAGCCATAGCAAGGATAGAAAATGGCCAGAGCTGGGCTGTGATGCACTAAAGCAACACTGAGCTATTATTATACATGCACGTGGAACATCAGAGCACCTTTGATGGAGGTAGGCTCGGTGAAGAATATACCTTTGGGGGAAGTCAGGCCTTTTTCCTTGTTATATTAACAACAATATTCCCCAGACCTCCAGGACCAGTTTTAGATGTTATGAAATTCCACGAGCTCCTCACTGAGATCCTTTAGGCCATCCAGTTTGGACCACAACATCCCCTAGGTGCCCAAAGCCAGTGATGATGAGTGTTTTTGACCACAGCAGTACTGCCATGCCCAAACCTCTCCAGCAGCACCTGCCTGAGGGTGCCAGTGCAGTTATTTATGGAGCTGCATCACACAGAGTGAAGCAGCTGGTCTGGCTGGAATACACTTAGTTCAGAAAGGCTGGGCCTGGAGAAATTGGTTTATTCAGGGAATGTTTCAGAGGACTTTGCTTCTTCCTGCCCTTTCCCTGCTGAGGATGAGTATCCTGGGCAGCTAGCTAGTACAGCTGGGAAGAACCCACTTGCTAAATTGTGAATTTGACTCAGTGGTGACTCTGAGACGTTTTGTTTCTTTAATTTCCCTCCCTGAATGGAAAGTTGTGGTGGGATTTTCAGAAGGGAGGTAGAGAGCAGTGGCCTGTCATCCCACAGATCCAGCCCCACCAGTTCTCCATTTTCAGGTACAGCTGCTGAGTTCCTTGGGGATGCTCTGCTACTCCAGCTTTGAGGGGTGTCATGAATAAGTGGGATCTGGTGTCCTCGTGAGAGTGGAAGATCCCACAGAGTCCATTTCTGCAGCAGATCCTGGAAGTGTTCAAGGCTGGGTTGGACGGGGTTTGGAGCAACCTGGTCTAGGGGAATGGAACTGAATGATCTTTAAGGTTCCTTCCAAATCTAACTAATCTATGATTCTGTGATCTTAATCTGTCCCTTATAACAGCAATTGCTAATCAGTGTTAGGCAAGTGAATAGCAAAACTGATCATGAGATACTTCCAACACTTAGCATTATGTTCCTGTGCATCCTGGCACAGAGATGAGACCCTGTCTGGGCAGAGGAAAGGGTGGAGGGAAACTTACGCTCTGCCAAATGCAGTGAGGAATGTTTTCTTTCAAGCTTCAGAGGGATGAAGGGGATAGAGAAGGTTTGACCTTGACCACGTCACTGCTCTTCATTCTCAGCCTCTTGCCTAAGTGGCTGCAAGTCCACATTAGTTCATAATTGTTGGATGGCCCTGGCCACGCCCAGCAAGTATCAAGATTTGCACAAAAGCAGGACTAAATCAAAATTTCTCCTCTGCAAGGAGCTTATAGTGTCCTTGAAAGTTTGTCCCATGGGAAGGTTGCCTGGGATTGGGGGCAAGCATGGTGTTCAGACAGGTTCTTCAAAGGCAGGAACCAGCATGTCGAGAGCACCCAGTCCATAAGTCCAGGAACAAGATCTCAGTCTGTTTGGCCATACAAGGTGCTCTGCATCATGGGGGAAGTGTCTCAAGTGCCACTGGAAATGTACAGAATCACAGAATTGTTGAGGTAGGAAAAGACCTCCAAGACTACGGAGTCCAACCATTCCCCCAGCACTGCCAAGGCCACCACTAACTCATGTCCCCAGGTGCCACATCCACAAGGCTTTTGCATCCCTCCAGGGATGGGGACTCCACCACTGCCCTGGGCACCCTATGCCAGGGCTGCACAACCCTTTCAGTGGAGAAATTTTCCCAGTATCCAACATGAACCTTCCCTGGTGCAACTTGATGCCGTTTCCCCTCATTGTGCCACTTGTTCCCTGGGAGCAGAGCCCGACCCCCACCCCAGCTCCCCCCCTCTTGTCAGGGAGTTGCAGAGCCAGGGGGTCCCCCCTGAGCCTCCTTTTCTCCAGGATGAGTTCCCCCAGCTCCCTCAGCCACTCCTCATCAAACCAGTGCTCTAATGTAACTCCTTACCTTTCAGTGTTTGTAAGAATTGCCAAACCAAATCTCCATGCAACCACCAGGAGAATGTAACCCCGTGTTGTCCTCCAGCTCTCCACATGCTAGACAAGTGGTGGGAGCTCTTGGAGGACTTGTCTTGCTTGGGGGGGATACAGGCAGGGCTGACAGGACAGAGCAACTGTGTTTTAGACCACAGCTGTCCACGTGTCTGGAGTTATTTTCCCCAGCCTTGTGCCTTCCAGCTCCTTTCCTTGGGAGCAAACAATGTAGTAAAAACTTGCAGGAATCCTGTATTTCTGAGCACGTAGGCTGGTAATCACTGAGACAGCTGAAGCCTTAGATCCGTTCACGTAGGCTTCTCCAACAGAGCAGACATTTGTCAGACCTAAATTCTGTTGAAAGGTATCTTGTTTAGTTAATTAAATAAAAAAATGGGTGGAGAAACAATTGCAGAAGCCATACTATCCTATTTCCAGCTTGGCAACCCTGAGTGTCTCCCCTTGGTTTTGACTACTTTTCCAACTTCTTTGTGTCTCTCAGTTTCTACGATGACTGATGGCCAAACCCTCAGTCCCACTGAAGTCAGGGGGAGTTTTGAACTGAATTGGAATCGGCCTTTGAAGTGAAAATAGTTATTTAGTGTTAAATGGACTCAAGAGATAAGAGGCCTAGATTGTGCTGTCTAGATACTTTTTCTCATAGCTGAAGTAGGGCCCCCTGCAAGGCATGCACAGCTAAGAATGAGCAGAGAAGGGCAGGGGAAGGATTTCCCAGTAACTGCGGCATTTTTCCGGGGTGAATTCTTGCTTTTCTTGGAGATGTTGCTGTGTGATTCAGGCTTCAGCAGTTCCTCCCTTCAGCATCTCAGACCTAAAAGCCTGGGTTGGGAAGTGCCTTTGTGTTCCTACCTGGTCTGGTTCCCTTGACACATCACTCCAAGGCACTATGTTGGGACAACACCTCAAGCTGCCATCTGTGCACCCACATTCCTGCCCTTGGACAAGCACGAGGTTGTTTCCATCAACAACCCACAGTGGGTGCATGGTGGAGTGCCCAGGTTCCCCTCTTGCCCCTTCCTGGAGCTCTGTGTGTCCCCAGCTCCTTGGTCACACCTGAGAGCAAGGACGTGGTCATCCCAACCTCCCAGGCTTTGAGATGCTGTGCAGTCAAAAAACTTAGGGACTGGACCCTGTTCTCCCTGCTTTGGCTCTTCTTCCCCACAGATCCTATTTCTTCTTGGCTTTTCTTCTTCACTGGAGTGTTGGGAAGATAAAAGCACAGAACTAGTCTTTGCCTGAATGCTGGATGATCATCTACACCCCTGCCTGCTGCCAAGTCACGGACGTTGCTCCTTGTTTGCCATTCTCCTTCCTTTTATTTCTTGCACTTTTTTTTCCCCGGGCTTGTTTAACTCTGATATTTTCCATCCTGTGGTCAGTGACTGCAGAGCTTTGGTCTGTGTTTGCTCTGCCCCTTGCCATGGGGGTATCACCTCTTATCTGTCCTGTACAGGGATGGAGCTGTCTGTCCTCCCCTGTCCTATTGCAGCAGCCCCAAACTGAACAATCTTCCACATTCCACATTGGCTTAACTGGTTTGGATTTTTTTTTTAAATCTTAAACCTTTTTTTCATTCACAGCCTTTAAACACAAAGGGTTTGGCTTATAATATCGCTATATCTTTAGGAAAAAAACTGTCCCTGCATGCATTTCTTGCAGGAATTTACAGCAGAATTTTAGTTCCCAGCTGATTTTCCATGCATTTTACCTTACTTCTGCTGAAATTGAAGCCATGTCTGTGTGCAACTTTTATAATTCCTGTGCAATATTTACAAATTAAATACAGTAGCAGACTGTCTGGCTTATAACCCAAGACTTGAAGTGCAACCAAACAGTTAAAACTCAGATGTTTTGAGAGAAGAGCAAAACCACAGAAAACAAAACTCTTGCACACTTAAGCTTGTGAGGGCTTAGTAACAGATAAGGGTTTTAACTAACTTTTATTTTGACATTCCCTTTTAATAAGCATTGCTCTTTACAGAGCGGTTTATGTGATTGCGTTACTGAGAGGAAACAAAGAAATGCCAGGAAAACTTGATGTGGAGGATCTGTACTCATAAAATGCTTGTAAGCTCCAGAAAACAGGAAAGCTTTTCCCATCTCCTTTTTCTTTTTTTTGTTGGTTTTTTTTTAATTTATTTGTTTGTTTATTTTTTTAATTCTCTGACATTCAGCTCGCAAAAAAAAAAAAAATCCAAAAAAACCACACACTGAATATCTCAGAAAACCGGATCTGGTGGTCTGAGACTAAACACAAATTCCTTCCACTGCCACGAACAAGCCTCTTCGTCCCATGTTCGGCAAACATGAGCCCTCACTCTTTATGGTTAAAAGCCAGTTGGCCTCAGAAAATAGGTTTTAACTCCTGGGGATGCCAAGGAATACAGATTCCATGGGCAGATGGCTTTGGCAGGCAGGGTTGGAGGCTGTTGAACCGCTGACCATTGAAACGTATTTGTGAATGGCTGCTTCCTTCATCCGAGCGCCCTGAGCCGAGCTGTGCCAGTGATGAAAATAAAGTTAATTGCTGTGGGACGGGTTTAAAATAAAAGCTGCTATTTATCTGAATGGAGGTGAGGGTTTGGGGTAAGGGATGAGGCTGAGCAGGGGTTTTATGGCTACAAAACCAGCGCAGATGCAGACTGCTGTGGTCACCGCAGCACTCACAGTTGTTTCCCTGTTTCTGGGGATGATCCTGGGGACGATCCTGGGGACATGTCCTGTGCCACCCTCAAGCACTGCTCCCAGCAGCCTTGTGAGGAGCCAGGCATGAAAAGATCCCACGTGCTCTCAGAGCCAAGACTGAGTGTTAAAAAGGCAGCAAGCAGTCAGGGAGCTGCGGGTGTGCATGGGGTAACCCTGCACCGTCCCGGGTGAAGGCAGCCAGTGCCAGGACCATCTCCATCTTAGCTGCATCCTTGATGATGGCATTTCAGCTCTGCCTTCTTCACTGGGGACAGCCACGCTGCAGCCTGTTTGGAAATCTGAGATGTCTGAGGCTGCCAAAGCATTTCTTCCATTTGACTGTTGTTTTTTTGGAGACCTGCCATCTCGGCTACTGGTTACAGCCAGCACACTGGGGCTTGCTCACTCCTTCTGAAACATTTTAGTCTCTCGAGTAAACCAGTTTTTGGGCAATTCCTCCTCTTTGCGGTTGTTGAATTTCCACGTTATCCATTTGGAGCTCTGTGCACGGCAGCCCTCCATCTGGAGGTTGTGGTCCTGGCTCCCCGTGCTGCCAGAGCCAAGCATGGCCCTCACCTTCTTCTTCATCCGTGCATGTGTCCTGTCCCCGTGTAGCAATGATGAAGGACGTGCATAAAGTAAGGCCAAACAAAACCATTTGGTGTGGGCAAAAATTACCAGTTTGCTTGATAATTTGCTTTTTAGTTTATTTTTTCCCACCCAGAAATTCCTGATACCCTTAAAGTGGTTCACTGCAAACCCATGCAGCAGCGTGCCGTGTTGGCAGGCAAGAGGAGCAGGTGATGCTGGTGTATCCAGGTGTATCAGGAGGTCCTGATAAAAAAATAACTCCTGGTATTTCTAGCCTACCTGACTTCCTACTGCTCAGCTGGGCTAACCAGTTTTTCCCCTGGTTAGTGTGGAAGTAACACAGAAAACACAGAAACCTGGGGGAGTTTTTCCTGGGGACCAAAGTCGTGTCATCTAACTTCAGAAAAACTTCCAGCTCAAATACGACTGTTAACTGAAAGAGATTTAGAAGCATGAGTTGGTGGTAGATTGTTAGATGCCAAGAAATTGGCTCCCTTTTTGTGGTCCCCTACCAAGGGTCGGGCTGTCTGGTGGGACAGATGTGTTGACCAAGCAGAACTGTGGAGGAATAGACGAACTAAAGACTTTCTCTGACTTTCCAGGCGACAGCAGAGACTTCCCAGTGGGAACAAGTCTCAGCAGCACACGGATCATCAGCAAGGTGGCACCAAACATAACAGGGACCACCAGAAAGCCTACCAAGGAGGCCAGGCCCCCCACTCCTCAGGCAGGACGGGCCACCACGGCTACAGCCAGAACCGGAGATGGCACCACAACCAGAAGCACTCGCCCAACGACAAAGAAACGCACAGAAACGCCAAAGAGACTGAGAATCTGAAAATCGAGGACACCTCCGCCTGCACGGTGCACATCCCCGCGGAGGCACCCCGGGGCCCAGAGGCCGTGGAGAAGCAGCCTCAGCAGTTCACCCCGGAGTCGGAGACCAAGCGGAAGGACAGTATTCACGAGCGCGTCGGGGAAAGGCCCAAGATCAATCTGCTTCAGTCTTCCAAAGACAGGCTGCGGAGGAGACTAAAAGAAAAGGTATTATTTCTCAGGGGAACCTTGAGTTTCTGGGTTTTTTTGAGAGTCTGTCTGTTGGCCATTCTCTGCACAAAGGGTGGGGTGGGCTCAAGGGACCTTCCCATCAATGCACCTGACTTACCTTACTCTCCCGGTACCAGCGCTTCTCATGAGGTGTCTTTGTGCTTCTTCAGGAGGCTTTTTATTGACACAATTAACGCTCTGTGCTTGACTTCTTGGTTGAGGTTGCTGCCAGCTTGAGTTCTCCAAGGACTGGGAACTCTGCCCCTATCCATGAGGGAAGGCTTCCTTCCACCCTTGGGGAAGGGTGCACACGCAAGTTCCCTCCTCATCTGCAGAGCTCATCCACTTTGCAAAAAACATCTAAAAAAGGCAATTTGTCTGTCTGCAAGTACAGAGCTAAATCCCAAGCTTTGCCTTTTGAGTGCTGAATAGTTGGGCTCCGGTACTTTAAAGTTGATATCCATTTATCTCTGCAATGAATTGAAATGCCCTTATCTTTTCCCCCTTCCTTCCAACAACCCAACAATAACAAAACTATTGCATGCAAGTGACGGAGGAGAAATCCTTTTTGGAAACAATATTCAACCACAGATTTCTGAGGAATTTGGAGATGATATCTCCATTTGCCCCCTGTGAAACTCAAATTCTTGAGATTCTTTTGTCAGACTGGAAAATGCATCCGAGAGGGTATCTCTAATGAGATTTCCAAAATACAGAGCAAAAATAACATGAACACATATGATTCCATGGGAGTGCATGCTGGAAATTTATACCTTTGAATGCATGAGGATTTACTATTTCTGTATGTGGCATGGGGGGGGAGGAAGAGATTTTGTGAGTTATTTTTATGTTCTTTAAAGCAATGGGAGTATGGCAGAGACCTTCAGTGTATTCATATTAATGCTATTCTCAGGAATGTAAAGTCTCATAAGAAACATAAGCACACATAAGCACCCACTCTTGGGTGGGTGTCATCAACACAACCAGCCTCCTGATGGGAGGTTTGGACAACTCCAACTGGTTGGTGTTGGTGTTGTCCAGAAAACTGCTACAGGTTTGTATTGCATAGCACATTGTAAGATTGAGGTGGAGGTGCAGAAGGGAGCAGGCCAGAACAAGTGGGATGCAATGTCTTACACTGGGGAGAAAGAGCAATGCATGATAAAATGTTGAAAAGAAGCAATAATTTTTATGGTAGTGGTATGAAGTGAAAAGCGTAACAGCCAAGAGATGGAAAAGCTGAGAGCCTTTCGAATGCTGGTGTGACATCTTTGATCTCAATTTACATTCTTAAATATATATTAAAAAGTAGGTATTTTTGCAGTATTGTTGTCTGAGAATTTTGCAAACATCAGTGCACTTTCTAAGTAGAGACACAAAAAATGTCCATTATCATGATGTCGCAGACACCAGAAGCTGGTCTAAGATCCCAAAGCCAGTCAGGGCACGCTGGCTCAGGACTCTCAAGGACATCTTCTCCCTGAGCCAAGGGGGAGGACTTTGGGATGGAGTGCTGTGGGAAGTGGAGAAAGAGAACGTTTCTGGGGCAGGATTCATGCGCTTGTAGCTTTCAATGCTGAGATTATACCATTGTGCTGCTAAAAGATGCTTTGTCTTTTCTCTTTTCTCTGTCTGTTTATATGTCTCCCCTATCCCCTTCCCCCTTTGCTGCTTGTGCAAGGACAAGGGCTGATATGTCTGTTTTTTCCTTGTGTAACAGACGCCTTGTCTTTCCCTTTTCACGGACCAGGACGAAGTCACGGTGGAAACCACCGACCCTGAAAAGAATAAAATGGACAAACTAATTGAAATTCTCAACAGCATGAGGAACAACAGCAGTGATGTTGACTCCAAGCTCACCACATTCATGGAGGAGGCCCAGAACTCCACCAACTCTGAGGAGATGCTGGGCGAGATAGTCAAGACCATCTACCAGAAAGCGGTGACGGACCGCAGCTTTGCTTCCACAGCAGCCAAGCTCTGTGACAAAATGGCCCTTTTCATGGTGGAAGGAACCAAGTTCCGGAGCCTGCTCCTCAATATGTTGCAGGTAATGAGAAAAAATTAGTTGGTTGGATGCCTGCAGCATCACCTCACCTGGTCTTAACCGTCTGTTTGGAGCTGAGCTGTTTCCAAATTCCTTTTGAACCCAACTGACGAGAGAATGGAAGCGTTCCTGCCATTTTGTCTGTGGTTACCATAGAAAATGTGGCACTGAGGGCATTGTCAAGTTGCTCTTTGTTCCTATTTCGTGAACCCTACGTGGAATTACAGAATCTCAGACCAGGGCCCATCTGTGAAATGAGTCAGTTGCTTGAGGCAGCATCCCCATGGCATGAAGAGAAGTGAACTGGGAGGGTCTTACAGTGTGGGCTGTTAGAGTGGAGGGTCCATCTCAGCACCAGCAACATGAAGTTAAGTCATGGTCCCTGAGTGGGCTATTGGTTACATCACCTGGCTGAAGGGCTTGCTCTTGGTTTCTGGCTGCAAACAAAACTGAAGTAATTTTTGTCTTCGCTCATTATTCTGTGTGGCTCGTTTACTGATGTCTGCAGAACTGGTTGGTTGTTCTGCTCCTAAACCATCAGTGACAGCAAAGTTGCAGGGGGGCAGAAAAAGAGCAGTGGCTGTGATAACTGGTCTGTGAGGTTAATGGTTGGACTCGATGTTCTTGGAGGTCTTTTCCAACCTAGATGATTCTCTGATAGTGGTGGATGATGGGGGAAAAGGGCTGTCCTCAACTGCCCATGCTCTGCTGAGAAGAGCAGTTTTTACTGTAGTACCACCATCAAAGTGGGGGTTGCTTTCTGGGAACCTCCAACTTTCTGCCTCTGGAGACAGAGTTGAAACCATGAATTTCCATCCTTAATTTAATGTGCATTTCCATTGGCCGTTCCCTCATACACACACATCTCATCTGGGGGATATACAGAGCTCCAGTTTTTTGACTGATATTGTTCTTGCTGCTGTTGTTGGAGATCCTATCTTGGATGCTGTGCCTGGCTTTCTGTACTCTGAGTTGGCCTTTGGGCATCACAGCAAGCAGGGAAATAAGGAACAAATTAAAATTATGAAAATCAATATTTAATATAACCTAGGATAATTCTGCAAAGTTTCTGCTCCAGTTTTGCTTCTGTCATTGCTCTGGGTGTGTATCACTCCCTATGCCCACTCCTTCTCTTCTCTGCCCTGCAAAGCCCTTGGGCAGCACACAAAACCTGCCCATTGCCTGTAGCAGGTGGTGATTTTCTCCAGATCACTTTATTTCCAAAGCTGTTATAAATCAGATTGAGACGAATTGCAGTCAGAATCAGTCCCAGATTTAGCAGCAAAGAGGCTGGAGGGAGCTCTAAACCCTCTGTACATCCCACTCTTCCCATATCAGGTAGTTCCTGTGTCTCTTCCTGTTTGGCTGAGTGACCTAAGAAATCCAAAATAAAGTCCGGGAATGACAGCCAGGGACAGCGGGGTGTTGGCAAAATATTGAGGCTGATGAGAGTCCTGGGGTAGGGGGGACTCTTCCAATTTGCTTTATTCTCTCGTCCCAGCATTTCCACCCATGCCAACAGACCCAGTAAACTGATTTGTAATGCAGCATCACGGGCAAGAATGAGTGCATTCGCATTCAGCTCTTCACAGGATGAATGTAGGAGGATAAATAATATATCTCTCATCTCCAGAGAGTCTCAAAGTGCTTCTCGGGAACATGTAGCCAGTCACAGTGTGATTTGGAGCATGGTGTCCACTGGGGAGGGATGGGGAGAAATGAAATGCAAAGAGTGAGCAGGGTGTGCGGGTGATCAAGTTCATGTGCTGAAGCAAGGAGGAATATGCAAAAGGGATTTGTTCAGCCCCAAACTGCACATCTTTTATAAATGTCTTCATGGGGCAAGAGGTGACAGATCACCACAGGTCAAAAGCAAAGTGCCATGTGAAATTAAATAATTTAACATTTCCTTTCTGATAGTAAAGGATTTTGACTTTCTCCAAGCACAGTTTCTCTTTCCAACCAAAACAATTGGATGCACTGACACAGATTCATTAAATACTTTGGTTAAGCCCTAAACCAGGAATTGTTTTATGTATTCAAGCTTGATAGCTCTGGCTGGAGACAGACTCAGGTATGAGGCACAAAAGTCGTTCCAACTGCCTTGGTATAAAGTAAGGGGGTTGATTATCAATATCAATATGGTATACTGGAATTGATATATTATGTATTATCAATATCAGTAAGGCATATTGGATATTATGCCATATTATGGAGTAATGTGGCTATCCTACTGATATAATAATGCAATTATATCAATTATTATATCCTATATTTTATTTATTTATATATAAAAATAAATATTGATTTTTATATGTATTTTTATATATAGATATATTATGATGGGTAGATAGAGAGATAGATATGTGAACAATGATTTAACATTACCCAGCTCCAGTCTTGACCCCTCCAGAACATCAGATATTTTCCATCAGCCATTTCTAGATAATTTACCATTAATTAAAAAAAAAAAAAAAAACACAACAAAAAACCACCAAAATAAAAACCCAACCCAAAAAAACACTCCTTTAATAAAACGCCTGCTCCAGAGCAGGATTTGTGTCTCTCTAGCACCTTTCAGACTAATCTGATCCCCGGACGTAAGGAGCTCGGCTCGCTGGGCACTGGCGAGCTGGGGAATTACTCTGCCGGGGTGTGATAAATCGGGATCAACGTGATCCCCTCCCCGTGCTGCTGGCGCCTGGGGCTGGAGCGCTCGCCCCCCCATCTGCTCCCGGCAGATGCTCCTGTTTTGTAGGGGCTTGTTTGTCCCTTTCTCTCAGGACTGTGAAGGCAACAGCTCTGCCCCACCAGAGGATCTCAGAAATTAATGCATTGACCTGCTGAGACGCCCTACAGCATCCTGGTACCTATAGACAGCGTCCCCGTGCCCCACTGGACCCTAACACAAGCAGCAAGGCCTTCTGCTGCAGAACAGGCAGGAAACTCTCCTTTTAACCTGGATCCTCTTATATTTTCACCTGTTGACAAGGCACTCATGCTCAAGGGTTGCACATGTTCACAGCTTATCTCAGGGGACTTGTTTTGATCCCAAAAGAGATGCCAGTGCTGCAGCACTGGAATGTTGTCACATCATCCCCCGTCCCGCCAGCAGCTCCTCCAAAAGCTTCCCCCCAGCCAGTGTTGGTGCATTTCATGCTCTGATGGGGTCTGTCAGGAAAACTGTGGTTTGAATTTATCCCTCAGTTTTTGTTTTGGTCCAAAATCTTGACTGAGTCTTGAGTCTGGGTGCTGTGAACCTTTCAGGAAAAGTGATGTGGAAAGGACAGTTGTGGAGTAGACAGCCGGTAAGCTTGGGGAGATGCTGCCATGAGGGAGCTGGGCACCGGAGGGGTCATTTGGCATCTGGGTTGTCCAGCCTTGGCACAGACTGCCTAGGCAAGTGGTGGAGGCACCATTCCTAGAATGATTTAAAAGGCATGTGGATGTGGCATTCGGGGACGTGGGTCAGTGGTGGACTTGGCAGTGCTGGAGGAATGGTTGGATTTGATGATCTTGGAGGGCTTTTCCAGCCTGAACAATTCAGTGATTCTGTGATTTGGGTTTGATTTTCTCCTCGTTGAGTTTGGTTTAGGGTTTTGGTAGCAGGAGTGATTTCGAGCTGTGTGAACCCCTGGGATGGGCCTGAGTGACTCGGGCCTGGGGAGCTTGAATGGCTGGGGACATGCAAGAACATCTCAGTGGACACATATACAGTTTCTTCACGCCTCTAGAAATACCTTCTTAATTAATACATTAAAAGTAAGTCTCCTGTGAGAGGTTTTTGGTTGTCAGTTTCACTCACTGGCATGTCCAGGCTCTTTTTTTTTTTTTCAGTTGGGGAGTGTTAAGCAATGTGCCACAAACCCTTCACATGTAACATAAGTTGGAGTACTCCTCTGCTGGAACAACCGTGCTCTTTATAGCAGAGCTGTGTCTGCATCTGAGCTATGCAGAGCCAAGTGTATTATTAGAGTGGACATCACTGGGGCTGTAATTGTACACTGCTCCCCTTAGCAACCACGGCCAACAGCACATCAAACAGAAGGCTGATACCTTCTTTTAATAATAATTAAAAAAAAAAAGAGACAACCACCCATCATGAAACGAACATCCCAACACAGAGCAGCAGAGCCCGCTGCAGAGAGCCAGTGCCTGGTGGAAATGCCTTGGTGCCAGTGGAGAAGGGCTGGTTCCGTTGCATACCCTGTGGCACATCCTGCTGCATGCCCTGCTGGGTACCCTGTGGCATACCTTAGGGCACACCCTAATGTGTACCAAATTGCTCGCCCCAGTCCATATCCTACTGCATACCCTAAGACATGCTGCATTTGGTACATTATAGAATACCCTATGGCATACCCTATTGCACACCCTAACGTATACCAAAATTCATACCCTAATGCATACTCAGTGGTGCACCCTAGTGCATATCCTGTTGGATACCCTATGGCATATCCTAATGCATTCCCTATGATATATCCTAATGCATTCCCTATGAAGTACCCTGTGGTATACCCTAATACATACCCTAATGCATACCCTATTACATACCCTAATGCACATCCTATTGCACACCCTAATGCCTACCCTATTGCACACCCAAATGCATACCCTATGGCTTACCTTATTGCCTACCCTACTGCATATCCTGTTGGATACCCTGTGGCACACCCTAATGCATTCCCTATGGTATATCCTAGTTCTTTCCTATTGCATACTCTATTACATACCCTACTGCCTACCCTATGGTATATCCTAATGCATACCCTATTATATACCCTAATACACATCCTATTGCACATCCTTAGGCCTCCCCTGTTGCACATCCAAATGCAAACCCTATGGCTTGCCTTACTGCCTACCCTACTGCACCCCTGTCACACACACTACTGCACATCCTGGTACATTCCCTGTGCATACCCTGCTGCACACCCACACAGGGTTTCTTCATTGCCTTACTTTAACCTCTTGGTGACCCAGAAATGGTCCTTCCTTGGTCACTGGCCGTGCTTGGTTCTGGTTGTAGAAACTTCATAGAAACATAGAATATCCCGAGTTGGAAGGGACCCTCAAGGATTATCAAGTCCAACTCCTGGCCCTGCACAGACACCCCAGCAATCCCACCCTGTCCCTGAGAGTGTTGTCCAAATTCTCCTTCAGCTCTGTCAGCCTTGGGGCCGTGACCACTGCCCTGGGGAGCCTGTTCAGTGCCTGACCACCCTCTGGAGGAAGAACCTTTCTCTAATATCCAGACTGTACATTCCCTGACACAGCTCCATGCTGTTCCATCAGGTCTTGTTGCTGGTGACCAGAGAGAAGAGATCAGTGTCTCACCCTCCACCCCGCATGAGGAAGCTGCAGATAAGATCTGACTGCAGTCTCCTCTTCTCCATGTTGAACAGGCCAAGTGACCTCAGCTGCTCCTTGTGTGGCTTCCCCTCTAGACCCATGAGCTGAACTTAAGACAAATCCTGTGGGGTTTGGCAGAGGTTGCACTTGAGTTTCAGGGAACTCACCTGGATTTGAGATGATCAATGTGAGCATTTCTGCAGAGGCTCCACCAGGAAGGCGGTCAAAAGTCCATTGTTGTCATCCCAGGTGGAGGACGGAAGAGAAGCATTTAGGGTGAATAATTTCTTGGGATGTAGGCATTGTGGCATGAGGTACTGGAGAATTTATGGATTCCCTTCAGTAAATGAGTGTGCAAAGTGAAGTGTTTACCCTGCTAAGCATGAGGATTTGGAAGGAATGAGCTGAAATACCTCCTATCCTGTAAGGCTTCCTCTTCTTCTTTGAGCAAACAACCTCAAGTGACAGCAGCCCTTTCTGCATCAAAGGGGTTCTAAGTTGTAACAATAGACACTGTGGGAATTGGGAGATGGAAGTTGGTTGGACTCAATGATCTTAGAAGTCTTTTCCAACCTTAATGATTCTGCGATATTCTATGTTATTCTAAGTAATACACTAATGGTTATTGCTGAAAGGCAGATTTTTTCCCCCCTTCAAAATAATTAAGGTTTTGGTGAGGAATGGTTTGTGGTTTGGCAGAGCTGGAGGCAGGAGGATCCAAGCACGGCTGGCGACCATCCGACCTGTGCACCATGTCCAGCACTTGACTGCAAAAACCCATCAGCCCTCTTTCCCTGGGTGTTTCTAATGCAATTTAATTACAGATGGTCCAGTTTATGCACATAAAACAGAGTGCTACTCCTTGTCTCTGGAAAGACATTGCCCAGTAGACACCAGAGAGTTTGGTTCGTTGAAAGACAGGGAGGAAAAAAGGTCCCAAGGTCCCTTTAGGGGACCCTTTAGGAGCAAATCCTAAAGACATAAAGGTGTGTTTCTCACGTGCCACAGGGTCCATTCGCCCAGCACCACATCCATCTCTTCAGTAGGTGTGTAAGCCCAATGATGCAGCCTTTGGTTACTCTTCCAGAAGAGTTTGATGAGCTCTTCCATGGTGAAGTGACGATTTGATGGGGAAAGCCTCCCCAGCTCAATCTGCTCCCCACAGCTCTTCAAGGGCAGCGAGGAACATCTCGGTGGTGAACCTCAGGGTTGATGTGTGTGTGGGCTCTGTCAGCCCCCCCAGGAGCCCAGCACAAGCAGAGAAATAGCAAATGATGCTGCCCTTGCGTAAACACCTTCATTTGGGGGTTTGCAGAAGCTTGTAGAGCTTGGAAACCTTTTTGCCTCACATGTCTGATACAGACAGCGCTGTCCTGCTTTTGTAAGCCACTGTGGGACTCTGCCTGCTAAGTGCAGCTTTGTAGAGATTTATTTTCTTTATGCTCAGGGAATTCAAAGGCAATTCTTAATTCATGCGCACACATACATACATAGTGCTTGGAGGGGGACAGGGGCTGATGGGAAGCCCCTGTGGGTGGCTCTGAGGAGCATCCCAGGCTGCTGCATCCTCCTGCTCTCAAGCACAGAGAAAAAGAGTGGGAAGGAGAGAACATCCCCTGTTGTTTGCCCACACTTCTTCCTCTGTAATTCTGTAACGGGGTATTTATTATTTTACTTATAGAATCGTAGAATAGAAACCTGAGCTGGAAAAGACCCACAGGGGATCATCCAGTCCAACTCCTGGCCCTGCACAGGACACCCCAGCAATCCACCCTGTCCCTGAGAGGGTTGTCCAAACATTCCTTGAGCTCTGGAGGCTTTGGTCCGTGACCACTGCCCTGGGGAGCCTGTTCAGTGCCCGACCACCCTCCAGGGGAAGAACCTTTTCTTCATATCCAACCTAAACCTGCCCTGGCATACCTTAATAAAGAGCCCCTTATTAAACTTCCAAATAATTTAAGAGTAAACTCATAAAAATGCCAGAGTACTTCTGAGTTCTTTTGAAGTCAACCTGGACCTCTTACCTCGTGGCATGACCTACATGCATCAAATTCTACCAGCTTTATGAAAATATACCTTGCTTGCATCAAGCTTAGACAGTTACATTTTGATATCAGCGATCTCTCCCCTTCACTGATCACCTCCCTCCCTAAAAACTATTCTTGGTACTTCGTTTTAAATATTATTTATTATTATCATTTTATTTTTATATTCGATCATTCCTTATTTCCCTTATGTGTTAGTATATATTCACTTATTACATATATTAACATCTATAACTTATAAGGTTAATTTTATTTTTTTTTAATTCTTCTCTTTTTCTTTTTCTTTTTTTTTTTTTCGGTCTTCTTTTGCGTCGTCATCCGGGGCCGAACCCGTGCAAGTGTCGGCATCAGGCAGGAGAGGGAGCCAGGGGAGCGGGCTGGCTGCCTGCCCGCTCCGGCAGGTGAAGGGCAGAGCTGGGCATCACTCAGAGCTGTCCCTGCCGTCACCCCGGGCTCTGGCCAAGCCTCTGCCGTCTGCCCGTAGTAACAACGCCGGGCTCTGCCGCGGAGGTTACGGGAGCCGCTGGCAGACGGGTCCCGTGCGGGTCCGGGAGTTACTGGAGAGCCCTGGATTAAATGTCGAGCTGCCTGCTTTAAACTCGCCGCTTTTCCCGGGCGGAGCGGCGGCTGCAGGAGCCATTTGTAGCCTTTCCATGACGCAGGAAAAGTGGTGGTGCCGGGCAGCTCCTCCTCGAGGACTGCTGGTGAGATGAGGGGGGTTAAGGGAGCACAGAAAGGGGTGTAGCCCGAGATCTAGGGGTTTAATGAAGGAGGGGGAAGGCAATTTCCCACTGGTAGGACAGAGGGAATGCAAACAGGAGCTCTGCCCCACAAGCACTAGGTGTCTGAGCTGGGAGTAGTTGAGCCAGACCCCAAATTAAACGAGCAGTGGGGTTGCGCTGCGTGTCAGCCCGAGCCCAGGGATGAGTTTTGGGGATCACAGCCCTTTTGAGAAGGAGAGTTGCAGCTGGAGGTGGCCACAGGGCCGGTGATGTAGCAGCGAGTGTCACAGGGGATGATGCCAAGGGGCTTGTCCCCACTGCCCTGTAGGTCACTGGGGTCAGGAGTCCATCTGATGCAGCTACAGTCATGGCTCTGCACGGAAAAGGTGTTTAGTTCAGGGTAGCAGTGCATCGTGCAGTTGAGAGATTGATGGGAAGCAGGTCTAGGATGCTAAAAAAAACCTTTAGAGTGTAAAGATTGGCATATTTGACTTTAATTCAGTGTCCTGGTAAGGTTTTATATTGCAGTGCTCAGGTGCGTTGTGGAAAATAGCCATTAGCTGTACTCTGTAAATAAGCTGTGTGTGGTTCCTCATGGATCCTTTACACCTTGGAGGGGACAAGATTTCAATGTAGACATTGTGGCGTGAGGTACTGGAGAATTTCTGGATTCCCTTTGTGGGGACCAGCCCCTGCTCCAGCACATAGTGTGACCTCAGGGATGGCACCTGGTGTCTGTCGTCTCTGCTGGGCAGTAGGTGCCCTATGTGAGCATCTTCCAGTGGTGGTGGGACTCAGCAGAGGCTCCTCCTTGGTCCTCCAGGCTGGTGGTGAGGAATGTCAGGAGCATCCCTGACTGAGCTGCTGCTGCCTGCTAAAAGCACAGCCAAGTTCAGATCGGGGGGGCTTAAGGTGGTGGGGCCTGTGCACGCCCTGTGTGTGGGGCTGCAGTG
This sequence comes from Neopelma chrysocephalum, assembly GCF_003984885.1. Taxonomy (NCBI): domain Eukaryota; kingdom Metazoa; phylum Chordata; class Aves; order Passeriformes; family Pipridae; genus Neopelma; species Neopelma chrysocephalum. Next base: position 2,819,257 of record NW_020925758.1, read on the forward strand.
CAGAGCAGAGGCTCTGCTGGGCTCTAGGTGGAGACTGCAGACTGCTCAGCCTGCCTGCATCCTGCCTGCATCCTGCCTGCAGCGCTGGGACAAAGCCAGGCAGCAGTCTGCCACTGGGGTGGGCTCCTAGCTGCCCCCAGCCACTGCTGGTGGGTGAGGATGCTGGGGGTCCTGCTAGGAAAGGCAGGGATGAAAAAAAAATGAACCTCAAAATTCATTTATGTATTGACTGAGAGGTGAGGAAAGGCAGGGGGGAACTTCAGTGTTGAGACCCCCCCCCAGCTCAGGCTGAACTGGCATCAGCTCCTACTCTCTGTTTGCTCCTGAAAGGCTCAAATCCAACCCCGGGATGTGGGAGTATGTTCCTGTCAGCCCAGGGACTCAGCTGGCCTAAGGCACCCTCCTGACAGACCATCTGCTCCTGCCTGCACCGACATAAATCCGGCTCAGGCTGCTGCAGGCACCCCAAGGTGGGGATTTGATGCTGCAGGGTTGGAAGACCCCTGCTGCCCATACCCACAGCCCCCTTGGGATTCCCAGCCCTAGCCTCAGGTGGTTCCCTTCTTCACCTCGCCTGGGGAGAGGATTTTTGGAGGCTCACTGGGGACCCTGTGATCCATCACCCTGACTGGGACCCCTCCTGAAAACCCCCACATCCCCCAGTCACTTTGACAGTAAATGAAGCATCATCCTTCTGACACAGAAGCACACTGGAGAAGCACGTGCCAGGGACATCACCTCCTGAGCCAAGGCCAGAGCAGACACACATGCCAGCATCAGCCCAGAGATGGGGTTTGGGTAGGAGGATATTGGAGAGGGCAGTGCTCTTTTTCTTTCCTGGGAAAGGGGGAAAATGAGATAACTTGTGCTTTGCCCATTCCCTGGCATCACTTGGACACAGGCCCATGATATACAGGGGATGCTCTTGTGCTCACCAGGAGGAAATCTCTTGGTTTAAGGTTTTCTAGCTGAACCACAGGAATTTGTACAAGATTCAGTTTCCAACCAGGTGGACTTTATTGCTGTGGTGGCAGCCAAAGGGATGGTCCTGTGCAACCTGCAGCATGAGCACCCTCATCATCCCCCAGCCAGGCTTAGGCTCAGGGGTTTTTTTCACTGGTGGATATTCTTGTGTGTTGCTCTCTGTCAAAATCTGAGTTTGGAGGATCAATGCTTCCATGAAGTCCACATCCCTTTTACCTCCCCCGAGGGGGATCATTTTGCACAGCCTCATCTTTTCCTGCTGCTGACGTTTGAACAAGCAAATGCAAAATGATGGTGGAAAGGGGCTTCAGCGGGGTGAGTCCCGGGATCAGAGGAGCCAGAAGATACTTGGGGTGTGAGGAATGAGACATCAGAATTCTTTCAAGTCCCTGTCCTGCAGCTTGCCAGGCCTGATGCTGATGCAAAACACAGCATCTAAGTCTTGGGGACAGGAGCAAGGAATGTGAGGCTGGATGATGCTGCCCCATCTTGACGCATCCTCTGGTCTCATCAGCTGTGCTGCCACCCATGCTCTCTGCCCTCACTGAGCATCCAAAACCAGTGCTTCCTTTTCCATCCCGGTGATGAATTCCTTCACTTTTCTTTCCCTCTTTTTCTTTTTAATAACTATTGCTCTATGTATTAATTTTTTGTTAAAGAGAGCCTAAGAGGCAGCGCTGGGAGTCCAAACCCAGTGATAAGGTTGGACAGGTCTTTGAGCAACCTGGTCTAGTGGAAGGTGTCCTTCCTATCCAGGGGGGTTGGAAAAGGATGATCTTTAAGGTCCCTTCCAACCCAGATTATTTTGTGATTCTATGATAACACTCCCAGTCCAGGAGCAGCAGGAACTGAAAGTGAAAACGATGGGAGTGAAGTGCCCACCAGCTAAGGAAATAGTGTCAGGCTGGAAAAACAAAACCTTTCCATTTCTGCTCAGTTAATAAGAGTAAGGTGTGTTTCCTTGCATCTCTTTAATATTCCAACCCCTACCATACGGTGATGCTCGAGGTCTGCTGATATGCTGCAAAATGAGTCATGGTAATCATGAACATCCCTTTGGAGATACAAGGTATGGAGGGATCAAAGATATGCAAAGTATGGAGGGATCGAAGGCTTTTGCCAGTTGATGTTGTTTTCTACAAGTCTTTTCTGTAGTCTCAGCTTTCCCAACATGGACAGGCAACTTTGGGGGCATCGTAGGGTGCTCCATACCTACATGATTCAAGGGATGAGCAGAAAAGATTAATGCATCTTTTACCTCCCTTAAAAAAAAAAAAAAAAGAAAAAAAGGAAAGAAAACAGCAACATTCCTTATAGCAAAAGCGTAGAATTTGTAAATATTAGCCCCCGAGGAAGATTTTTCTGAGCTCCTCTGCATAAATAACATTTTTTAGCAGACTGGTACTTCACCTCCAGGTCTTGATTTTCAGTGGTCTCTTGTCCCCCCTCCCAGAGCTGTGTTTCCAGCCAGGGGATCCAGCACCGGTACCCGATGGCCATCGGATGCCTGGCCATGGTGGTGGGAGGGACATGGTGAAAAGCAGACGGAGGAGATAAGAGGGTTTTCAGCCTTTTTGCTTTCCAACGTGTTTGCTCAGCGACGTTGAGTGCTGGGCCAGAGCCACCACCTCCCTGCAGACTAAACAGTTGCAGTGTTTTCTCCCATGACCGAAAGAATTTAGTAAAGGGTCCCGGTATGAAACTTTACACGAACTCTGGGTGCCACAAATATCTCTGGCTGGGAGTCCGTTAACTCCTCCAGTTCCTTGATCGTCCATGTGGTTCATTCTCTGGGCAGATGAAAGGAAAGCCCATCCCACAACGAATCTGGACAGCTGCCTGCCGGACCCCCGTGCTCTCCCACCCACCGAGTTTTTGTGCATCCATCTTTCTGGGTTTTTTGCTCTTTTGTAAAGGAGGGAACCAAGAATTCTGGCCATAATGGGGCGCTGGAGTCCTCAGTTCAGGAAAGACCTGTTAGAGTGGGTGCAGAGGAGGATGCTCCAAGGGCTGGAGCACCTCTGCTTTGGAAACAGGCTGGGAGAGCTGGGGTGTTCAGCTTGGAGAAGAGAAGGCTCCAGGGAGACCTGAGAGCCTCTTCCAGTGCCTAAAGGGGCTCCAGGAGATCTGGAGAGGGACTTGGGACAAAGGATGGAGGGACAGGACAAGGAAGAATGGCTTCCTACAGCCAGAGGGCAGGGTTAGATGGGATATTGGGAAGGAATTGGTGTCTGTGAGGGTGGGGAGGCACAGATTGCCCAGAGAAGCTGTGTCTGCCTCTGTATCCCTGGAAGTGTCCAAGGCCAGGTTAGACAGGCTTGGAGCAACCTGGGATAGTGGAAGATGTCCCTGCCCATGGCAGGGAGTTGGAATGAGATGGTCTTTAAAAGTCCTTTCCAACCCTGATTCTATAATGCCTCATACCTCTTGGAATTGTTTGTAGCCACCTCTGTGCACTGACGTCCATCCAGAAGTTGTCAGCTTCCCTGCATCGCAGAGTTCGAGGGCTTCCACTTCAGGGGCAGGATTTGGGGATGGGGAAAGCCTCGGGGGCTTCGTTCATCCATTGGTCCTGGCTTGAGGAGAAGCAGAGGCCAAGCCTCAGTGCCTTGCACTCCACAGCCAGCTCAGGAGATTGGTGGTCCCAGTGCCATCTCATGGTGACCACCACCAAGCTTGTACTTCCTGGGAAGGTCTCAGCATCCCACAGGAGAACATTCTGCTGCCAGCTGCCAGGCACCCAGGAAAATCCCTCCTCGGACTGAGCCAGTGTAAGCCAGGAGCGCCTGTGCGGAAAAGCTCCCGATGGCAAACAGGATTAGCTGCCTGCTTTTCCCCACCTGGTTTCATTCATCCACAGACAGCCTGGCCTTTCAATGGACACAGCTTCAGTTCGAGTGCAGGAGGAATTCCTCCAGCCCTGGTGCCTGGACCAAGCAGCACCTGCTTCCAGAGCCACTTTTCCTCCTCTTATATCCCTCTTTCCTGTCTTGACCTGTCCCCGTAGATCCCTTGTCACCTCCACCTTATAAAGAGGATGCATTGCTTGTGCAGAGCTTAGGATAAGAATGCATCCTGCTGGCAAAATCCAGCTGGTCCCTCCTGCATCCTCCCAGGCTGCAAGGCTGGGCACACATCTCAAGATGTGGTGTTTGCAAGCAGGATTCATCTGTCAGCCACAATTGGGGTTCCCAGTCTTCACCTCGAGTTGGTGTTGGGAGTGGGATGGGCACTTTTTCAGGCACAAAAGTGACCTCTGAACAGATGTGGGGATGGTGTTGAGACTCAGCCCCTGCCCTAACGTGGGGAAGGGTTTGCTAACTGCCCACCAAACCATCCCCACCCATATAAAGTAGCCTCCAAATATTTTTTTCTAGGATTTCTTCATACCATTATGGTTTTACACTGAGCTCCTGCCGTGGTGAATGCAGCCCGTGGGCTGAGAGATTTATATTAATATGTTTTTCCATGGAGCTGGGGTGTCAGTGCTGCTGCAGATTGCTGGGATGAGCAGGGATCCACAGTGCTTGATCCTCTCTCTTCCTACCACCTCGTGGTAGTGGGGGAGGGGATTGCTGGCCTAGGGTTGGGATGCTCTAAGGGACACGGATGCTTTGTCCCCATCGTGGGGGGAGGACTCTTGTTGTCTCCCAACATCCGAAGGCAGCCCAGGGTTTCCCACACACACTCGTAAAGGCAAAGGGCACATCACTGCCTCCAGATTCCTACAGTAGCAAGACTTACATGAGTAAAATGAATATAACAAGGATCTTCTGAAATGCTGCAGAGGAGCAAGGCTGCTGAGTGGCAGCTGCCTCCTCTGGGCATTACACCCATGGGGTGTCTGCAGGGCTGGGTCAAACGGTTGCCCCGGCTGCTCTGATGACAACCCAACAAGGAAATTAATTTGCATTTCTTTGTGGTCCCTTGTCTCCTCTCCAGTCCCTCTTCACAGGACTGAGAGATTGGCTTCTGGTTCTCAAACACATCATTAGTTCCTTATCTGTGTGTCCTGCAGATTGCAGATCTGTCTGTGTCCCTCTGCTCACTGTAAGATCCAGCTGAGGGCTGGTAATGATGTTTTGCTGTGTCTGGGTTCGTGGGATAACAAGCCTTTAAAGTAGTGATAAACTGCTGTTATCCTGCTGAGCTGACACCCTGGCACGTGTTTGGGAATCCGGAAAGGTGTGAGATAGGAAGGGTGGCAATAAAAATTAAGTGACAAGGAAGACAACTCCGTCACCTGGGTAGCGCTGGAGGAGGCGCTGGCAAACACCCAGGGCAAAGTGGTGTTTGCTGTTGGTAGTGCACAGACCATGCTGCTGAATTCACCCTCCTGGTCTGCTCAGAGCTTCCATCCAGACAATCCTCCAGGATCTCTAGCAACTGCGAGGTTAACAGCAACATTTTTATTTACACATCCATCATCACGTCCCCACCAGGGTGATTTAAACCTGAGATAAATCAATAATTAACTGCTTGCACCCCCGAAGCCCCCAGGGACCTCACAGACATCACTAGCTCAAGCCATGAGACGCCCACATTGGGTGGGTAATTGCTGCTGATCCCAGATTGGGAGCCAGATATAGAGAGGTCACGGTGAGACCAGGGGGCAGGAGGTTCAAGTGACCACTCGCTTGGTCACCTCGGGGTGTTTGTAGACACAGGAAGTGCCCACAGCTCCTGTTGGCTCTGATCATCAGCTGCCTCAGTTACCCAGAACTGGGAATTTAAAAGTCATTTTGTTCCTAATCCTGGGAGTTTGCCTATCCTTTAGAAGAACCAGGAGTTTTCCGACCTTACTTTCCCCTTCCAGCCCAGATTCTTCTCAGAGAAATAAGCACTGTTTGTGTCTGCCTGGTGGCTGAAGGATCTTTGATGAGTTGTTCCTGTAGAATTGGAAGAATTCCACATCACTGGAGGTGTTCAAGGCCAGGTTGGATGGGACTTGGAGCAACCTAGTCTAGTGGAAGGTGTCCCTGCCCATGGCAGGGGACTGGGACAAGATGAGCCTTAAGGTCCCTTCCAACCCAAACATTCTGTGATTTTGTGATTCTATGAATTGATCAGTGACATCTAATGCAAGTTATAAGTCATGTGGTGGTTGACTGATGTGTGGTAGGTGTCCATGGGGTGGTGGTCACAGCCCTGGTAACCTGGACCCTCACTGTGCAAGGCATTTTGGAGACCTCTCTGATTAAAATCATTCACAGACCTGTGTGAAATCAAGTCCACGCCGAAGGCCACCAATAGGATTTCCTGCTCTTCCCAAAAGGGCCAAAACACCCCGAGAAGAAGCTGGTGCACGTTCATGGGGTGCAGATCCAGCCTGGGGGAAACGACGTGATGAAAGTCTGTGGGAGTGAAATGCCTCATGGCTGGGTGAAGCCAGGACCTTTGCAAGGCTGGGCACAGGGTGTCATCTGTAATTTAAAAGCTTTATCTGCTTTAAATGTCAATAGCTCCTTTCTTGGAGTCATAATAATTGCCATGATTTGCATGTCTCAGTCACACGCCCCAGAGCGCTTTGCAGAGAGAGATGAGTAAATCATTCCCCTCTGCCGGATGGGAAATCAGGGTACAGAGGTGATGGGAGCCCACACAGGGCTGGAAATGAACCTCAGTCTGCTGTACTGCTCTTTTCCAGGTCCTGCATGGGAGCTGTTGGCTCAAAGCAGGTTTTCTATCATCATCTTTCTCCGCTTTGTCTTGTTGTCCCTGTACTGGCAGCGTGGGCAGGAATGGCGTGGTGGGATCTCAATGTGGTTCTGTCCTTGGTTCAGACAGAGAGACCTGGAGTGTTGCTGCGGGAGGCTGAAGGGAAAGCAGAGCCCATGGAAGAGCTGATGGTCCTGCCATGTCCCACCATCTCCGGCAAAGGAGTTTGTGTAGTGGTGTCCAGGGAGTGAAATATTCCCAATGAAGCTGTGAGTGGTACAGAGGAGCTCGTTGAGACCCTGGCCATCCAGGGGCAGAGCTGTTTGATCACTCACTGTACTGTCACAGGTTCTTCCAGCACCTCCTGAGCTTCTTCTGAATGCCAGTGCTACAAACTACTCATCTCACTCCTCGGAAAGCAAAGCTACACTCCAGAACCTCCTCCTAGCCAGGACCTAAATACAAGTAGAATTTAAATTGTAAGCAAGGAGCAATGCAGTGATGTTAACTGTGCAAGATATCATTTATGGAGTCTAGGAAGGTCTGGGGAGGGAGCGGGTGGAGGGTGTGCTTCTCCAGGACAGCAGCAAAGGACGGAGGCTGTCTCAACCTCTACCCACCAGCTCCCTCCTCCAACCCATTTGATTTATCTCAGGCCCCTTCCAAAGAGCCATTTAGGGCTCCAGCCTTTTGCAGCACATTGCCAGTAAGATCAGCTATTTAGCACAGCCTCTCTCAGCTTTTTATATAGCTCCTAGCACGGATATCTAAGCATTATATATTTCTTTTTGTGCAGTATTTCTGACTCAGTATTTCCTGCCTCCTTGACAATGACTGAGTAAACAGCAGAGCTGCCAGAGGAAGAGCCCTGTGTTTACAGAGCAACAAGCCCAAATGTGTCTTTTTTTTTTCCATCAGAAGGTGGCGATGCTTAAATTAACCCTCATTTTTATCCCACACTAAACTTTTGCCCTCGGTTGCTGCTGACAGAGTCAGCCATGAGTCGGTGGGCCCAGATCTGGGGAAAAGTTATTTGGAACTCGTCTTAAAAAAAGTGTGGCAAACTCCCAAGGGATGAATTTTCAGCTGCAGCTGTCTGGGCTGGAGCGAGGGCTTAGATCCGATGGCAAAATGCTGCTTCTCATCCCACTTGACTCTGCTGACCACCAAAAATGTTAGAGGATGGATTTGCCTCCTCTCCCATGGAGTGGCCATTCCTCTTGGCTCTTCTAGCTTGGTCCTAGGCTTGGAGAGGTCTCAGGATGGTGTTGCATGCCCCGCCCCTACACTGGGATGAGGAGTGGGCTTTCACTTGGGTGCAAGAGTGGAGACGCCCAGGATAAAGGCATTTTGAATTTCCATTGCTGGCAGGAACTTCAGCCAAGCTTACAAAGGGTCCAACAGGGGATGTCAGAAGATGGGCTGAGCCACGGGCCATCTCTATGACGTGTGAATACAGGCCACCCTGAACCTACTGATCACATATGGTGAGGCCCAACATGATGAACATGCTCAGCCTTCAGGTTTATGCCCCAAACTTGTCCTGTATGAGACCTCTTTAGAGGTCCCCTTGGCATCCTCCCACTTGCCACATGGTTTCCCAATGAATTCTTCTCCCAAACCAGGCAGAGAAGGGTGGTCAACCCTGCTACCTGGTATAAATACATTTTATTTTAAACTATAGGCACTGAATGAAGGTCATCCAGTAAACACACCCAGATTATCTACAGGCCAGAGCACCCCCAAATTAGTAATACAATTCGTGTTTAAAAATACAGCCAAACTGATGAAAGATAATTTGCTTGCTGCCCTGACATCACCACCTAGGCATGGGGCAAGCCAATCCACAGGTTATTTTTATATAACTCCATGAGGCATTTCCAGAGCAAATAAAGTTCACTGGGCAGGGCAGTGACCCGGCAGTCTGGTTTCAGAGCTTTTCAGCCCCCTCAAGGCTTGTCACTGGTGTGTGGAGGTCTGCAGGTCAGGGCATGGCTTCATCAGAAGTGCCCCGGGCATGCAGGATGTGGGGGTTGTTCCCTGCTGAGCCGCTCTTCCCTGCTGGCCAACTCCTCAACTTTCCCCTGTGGTTGCTCTGCCTCATCCCTTTTGGTTGCACACCCTTTGGTCTCCATGTTCTCCAAGGGTCTCAGGCCCTGCTGGGAGCATGGCTGACCTGCAGCCAGGTGAATTGCGCGTGTAAATCCACGGATCAGACAACCTGGATGGTCTCCTCAGACATGGGCACCCCAAGGGAGGTGGGACACCTCTGCATGGGTGGCATTCAGGTTGGCTCGCCCATCTGTACACTCTTTGGTACTGGTCAAACCCGCTGTCTGGAAGCCAAATTTAAGGATGGAGCTCCCTGGACCACCTTCCTTGTGCACCCCTCGTGCCAGATCTGAAGCAGATGAGTCTGTCAGGATGCTTCAGGATAGCCCTGGCACTGCAAGTCCAGCTGCCATGGAGGTTCCTGCCAGGCCCAGCTCTGGCCTGTAGGCAGGTGTGGCCTAGAAAACCTCTAGGAAGGTTATTTTCCTACTTTGTCAGAGGAATCCGTATCACCCCCTTCTTTTGCAGAGCGTGTGCAAATCATCTCCTTTTTCAAAATTTGGCCCAACCCGAGACTGCAGATGGAGCAAAATTATTCCCAGTGTGGCATCACATTCTGGGTGAAAGTGATCACGGTGACTTCTACATCCATCCCACATTCCATCCCCCTCTCCCATCCTTCATGGTGGTCCATCAAAGTCTACACAAGCTTTTTTGTGACTGAAGGAGACAGGGAACCCCAGCCCCAGTCCCTTTTCTTTTATAAGGGCCTTCTTCAGCTGCAAAGTTGGGGGTGGTGTTCGTTTATGTCTCTGCTGAGTGGCATCACCCACAGGCTGCCACAGGATAATGAAAAGAGAGTGATGAGTGGTGACTTCCCTTCCTGCCCAGCTCCCATCCCAGGCCTGATGAGTTTGGTTTGGTTTGCTGGTTGTTTTATGGAATTTTTAGGGGCTTGGTTGGTTTGATTGTTTGGGGTTTTTTACAGAAAATATTTTTTTAAGAGAAAATGTTGAAGACTCAGTTTTCTCTGTTGCAAGGTTGCAGAGCAGGGCACTGTGTTTGAAGCAGAAACAGGAAGGGGGAGGGTTTCCTGCAGTGGTTTTTATTCTTTCCCAGTCGTCTGGGACCACAGAGCCCATGCAGTTATCCCAAGCTGCTAGGAATTTCCCAGCATGCCCCAAGGATCCCAAAATACAGTGCAGCTCCCCAGGTACATCAGTGTGGACTTTCCCAGGCAGGACAGGGAGTGTTGGGGGACAGGATGGGTTGGGGGCTGGAGCTGGGTGGGATGCTGCATGAGATGCAGGAAGCAGTGCCAGGGGATGGAGAGGTCTCAGAGTATCAAGGAAATGCTCCAGGGTTCAAAGGGAGCTTTTTTCCTCCACTTTATTGGTGGACAAGGCAGATGAGGGGCATGGGATGCTCTCACTTGGTTTTTTAATTTCTCAGTAGTTCAGGGCATCATTTCTCTTTGACTTCTTTTTTTGCATTAAAATTCAAGTAAAAACTCCAAAACGAACAATTTGGTAACTCTGGGATGATAACTCGAGCTGGCAAATAACTCCTCCTTCACTGCCCAGGGACTGGCTGGATAATGAAAGGATGAACTCTGCAAACTCCCCCAGAGAGTCTGGGAAGACCCAACAGGATTTGGCTGCAGGTTGACGCTGGAGTCGCAGACACAGTTGGGCAACTCACTTATGGAAATGGGTGTAGAGAGGAATTAGTCATCACTGTTTGGTTAATAAGTGCCTTGGTTATTTTACAAGTCTTTTTCCTGCATATGCAAATACATATTTTATTTTTCCTTTTGTAATGAAACATATAAATAGCTCCTGCCTTGGATTTTCTGTTCATGAAGTTGTGTCATGAAAATAATCATTGTGCTTTTGCCTGGCTTTCTTTAGTAGCTGCTTCACTTACCTTTGTTCTAAATGAAAGATCTCCTGTGCCTTGTCCGGGGCACGAGGGTGAACTTTGGTGTGGTGGCTTTTATATCTCCCCTGGCTTTGCAGAGAGCAGCAGCAAAGGCCCTTTGTCTCAGGCAGGAGGAACAAACTCAGATGAAAAAGATAGAGGATGATTTATTTAGTTGTTGGATTTCAAATGTTGTGCAACCTGCCCTGGGAACACACGGTGTGGGGAACGAACTTGTCCTCCGCTTTAATATTCCCCTGCTTAGTGTCTACTAATTTTTAGTACCAGGGAAAGGTCACTATGGAGACAGACAAGCAAAGTCACGTGGGATGTCATGCAAGAAGCTCTGCAGCATCACTTAGAGCCCAGGGAAACCTTCTTGACTCTGAGCACGATGCACTCCCTTGTGCCATCCTCAAAAAAAGTTTTTATTTACTTTTCTGTGCTGTCCCATGCTCTTTGTCACACACTCCCAACACAAACCTGTCCCTTTTCACATCCTGCCTTTGGACAAACCCCTGTTTTCTCCCCAGCTGGAGGATTGATGGGGAGGCATCTATCTCCCTGCATGCTTCCTCCTGATGTTGATCCATAAATCACGTCACTGGGATAATCCTTAGTCATAGCAACCATCAGCTCAGGAGCAGGGTGACCTTTTAATGCCAAGCCCAGGCTGCCCTGATCTTCTGGTCGGGCAGGGAGCCAGTCTCTGCCATTATTTCGTGAGACACCAGTGAGCAGCCAGACCATTAGGATGTTCCTGGCCAGACACTGAGTCTGCTGAAGATATTGGAATGAATGGGCTGGGTAGGTCCACCTAGATCACCAAGCCCAGCATGGCCATCAGCATTTCCTCTGCATTTTACTTGAGGTCTTGGTTGCGCATGTGGAAAAAAGTCCCTGTGTCTGTCCTAGAGGGACAGCAGGGCACAGGGGACACCGTCTCTAGTGCAAGCCATGGCAGTTATTGCAGGAGCTGGTGGTATTTCTACAGTACCTGCCTTCTGTGTTGAAACCCCGGCCACTCCACGCACATTGAGTAATCTCCCCACTGTTACCAAAGAGTCAGTCTGTCTGTCTTCCTCCCCCCCACCCCGAGTTTCAATTTCCTCCTAATTCTCTCTTTAGGCAGCCGTTGCCTCTCCGTGGGGATGCGGTTTTGCTGATGCCGCCTCCTGTCTCTGTCCCTCTTGCAGAAGGATTTCACCATGCGGGAGGAGCTGCAGCAGCGGGACGTGGAGCGCTGGCTGGGCTTCATCACCTTCCTCTGCGAAGTCTTCGGGACCATGAGGAGCAGCACTGGAGAGCCCTTTCGAGTCCTGGTCTGCCCCATCTATACCTGCCTCAGGGAGGTAAATGCCTTCAGAGTTTGTCCTTCTCCACCAAGCTGTCGCGCTGCAGTTTGGAGATGCCCGCGGTTCGTAGATGACAGTGGAAAGGTTGTGGCTGCCCCGTCCCTGGAAGTGTTCAAGGCCAGGTTGGACTGAGCAACCTGGTCTAGTGGGAGAAGTCCCCGCCCGTGGCGGGGGGTTGGATCAAGATGATCCTTAAAATCACTTTCAACCCAAGCCATTCTAGGATCCTGTGTTTGCTTTATGGTTCCTAGAGATTTGCCTTGCCAGCATCAACACTTCTCACCTCAAAGGGATGCTTGGCTCTTCCTGCACGTTGTGTTTCTGATCATTAAAGCACAATAATTAAAGCACATGCTCCTTTTGTCCGAGGGTTTGCAAAGACCAACAGCTGGGGTGGCAAACCCAGTGTTTGAGTTTGCAAATCCCGAAGTTGTGAAAATCCCCACCTCCCCGCCTAAGCGGCTTAAAAAGCTTCTTAAGGCAGGTGAAGGCACCTGAATGGATGAGACAGACTGAGGGGAGGAAAGAGGGAGAGAAATTAAGTCCCTTATGCCCTTACTCCCCACCTAGTGAAGAAGAAACCCAGCTCTGTCAGCAGCGTTGAGGGCGTTTCAGACCCTGAGCTCCTGATGAGCTCAAGCCAGACCCTGAGCTTCCCCACAGCTCAGGGTGGTGGCAGAAACCTCAGTGAGTATGTACAGAAGAGACAGCTTAAGTGTTAATGTTCAGTAGAGGAGGAGAGGGCTTCCCCCCATCCTGTTTTAAAGATGGTTTTGCCTCCTGCTGCTGCCTGTAGAAGGCTTTCTCAGAAAAACCCGTCTCGTTCCCCAGGGTTGGAGCTGTGAATCTCAAATTGTCAGTGGTGCTTCTGTCAGGCCATAAATAACTCGCTGTAAAATAAGTTCTCCGCTAGACCTCGGGCAAGGGGAGGATAAAGAAAGTGCTGGTGATGACTTTTTTACGTGCATGGGAAGTTTTCTCTGAATGCAAACGCACCATAAACGTTTTGTCTTGGTGGTAGTATTGTGGGTAGAGTTCACAGATGGTGACTGTAGCTGTGAGGAGGAGCGCAGGCATCGTGATGAGGCACACATATCCAGAGGAGGAGGTGGGACAGGAACACTAAGAATAGCCAAACTTCCCCAAAATCTCTGCCCACAGAGGTATGTGTCACCTTACAGGGAAGATCGTGACGTCTAGCAAAGTCCCTGTTTCCCTCTGCTTCCCATCATAATGGTGACACAACCCAGCCCTGATTCTGCCAGGATTTTTCCCTGCCCGCTCCTGTCTGCCCTCGCCCTGCTGTCACAGTCCCTTTTGTCACCTTTCTGGTATGTGGGGACATGGTGGTGATCTAGAGGTGAGCAGAGGGATATGGATTTCATGTATCAGGGATATTTTTTGCTACAGGGCAGCTCCATAATAAGACTTTACTAATTATATCAAGATGTCATGCATAAATTTGCACTTAAAAATACACCTCTGTTCCTTAGCAGGACAGGTCTGTCCCTGTGGTGTTGTTTTGTCAGAGAAGATGACTTTCCTAGATGACCTTTAATAACAAGATCATCTTTAAGGTCCTTTCCAACCCAAGCCATTCTGTGATTCTAAGAAGACTCTTAGCTGACATGGGTGAGCCTGACTCTCCCAGCACTCCTGCCCCAAAATGGTTGATCTGTGACTGCTCACTCTGCAGTGCTCTGACCTTGACTCATGCTGTTTCTCTTCCATGGCTCTTGCCACTGTTTTTTTCATGCTGTCAGCTAATCCTGGTGCACAGGGCCAGCCCAGGGGAACAGGATCACCTATTTATCAGCAGTGATAGGTGCCAGGCTCCAAGATGGTTGCCAGAACCAAAGTCAGGCTGTAGACACAGCCGAGGAGGTGGTGGGCTCTTCCAGCTGCACTCAGGAGAGGACAGGGACATCTGCACAGGCTGGCCCTGCTGGGTGCTCCATGAGGGTATGGAAAGTTCTTAATTGTGCAGAGTGTTCATCTCTTGGTGAGCTCCATGAACCACATGGCCTTTGTGCCAAGGGAGGAGGGGGTGTCACCATGGCCTGTGAGATTTGGGACCTCCACATGCCTTGAGACAGATTCACAAGGTGCAGTAGCACGCACCATGGGTATTTTCTCCTTCTGCTGATCAGCACATGTGTCCCCATGTACAGTCTCAGCCCCTCATCCCTGACTCCTTCCCCCTTGGGCATCCCCCAGCAAACCCCCTCTGTGCTGCCCACAATCCTGCACAGCTCCCTCTGCCTTCATCCACCCATCCTTTGACCAGAAATCATTAGCAGAGGCAAGATAACATCACTCCCTCTGCCTGTCCTTTCAGCTCCTCTTGCTTTTTAGTTTCTCTTTTTTTTTTTTTTTTCCTTTTTCCCTTTTCCTTTATAGCTCTGGCAGACTCAGCCAAAGGTCAGCGAGGGAGTGAGCAAGAGGAAGGGGAAAATTGCCTGATGACTGAGGCAGGAATGTCTCTTCCCTTCTCCCTGCAAAGCTTCCTCTCTCCAGCTCCTTTCCTCTCCCCCCCGAATAAAAGTTCATTAACAGCATCATTAGCTGGGAGGGAGGAGTGAGGATGGCAGTGAGGACATCCGTGCTGGGTGAGGAGGAGCTGGGGACGTGGCTGGGGCGTTGGGCGACAACACCAGTGCTATTTATTGAGTGATGTGGATGGGTTTGTTTTGTGAGCTGAAAAAGACCCCAAGAAATCAAAAGACAAGTTCATTTGGAGTGAGGCTGGAGTGATAAATGCTGAGGTTTGCTGGTTAATGGAACCAATGCTCGTCACTATCCTTGGGGAAGCAGGCAGACCACTGTGTTTGATGTCAGACACAGGAATGGGTGTCTGATGACAGCAAAAGAAGTTTGGATAGAGCTACCACCTCACCCAGGATGTGTTTTGGGAGCCAAGGGAGTGGCTGTGCCCCTTGATACCAACATGGTCCACACCAAGCCCCCATCCCGGAGGGCTCTGCCACATCCTCCTCTGGACTTGAGGATCACTGGAGCCAACTGCTGGAAAACAGGGTGGGGGGAGAAGGAAGGGTCTTCCACCACGTCCAGCGCCGTGACTGCATCTCCCGGGAGCTCAATCCCCAAAGAATCAATAAGTTTGATTTCCAGAACTATTCTGAGGGTTTGGGGTGAGGTCTGTATAGGTGAAGAGCGTCTTCACAACAACGCCTGGTGGGGTCAGCGTTGGGATTTTAGGCAAAGAGATGGTTTACCAAGGGAGGTAAAAGGTGGGTCCATCCAAATGGTTTGGTGGAGCGCAGTGAATTTGGATGATGATTTGTATCAAAACACGGTTTTATTCTTGGAACAGTGCGTATTTTAGGTTGGAGAAGGGAAATGAATCCCCAAGGTGGACCCAAAGATCAGAACTGGAGACAATTGGGGAAAGCAGGAGAGCCCTTTGCAGATGAGAACAAGAGGACTATTGCAGCCATCAAATCTGGGAAGCCTGTGAAAAGAATAACAAAACAGAAATGTTAAAAAGAAATAAAAGAGCTTTCCTCCTATTCTTCCCTCAGAGCTTCGGGGAATCGAGGGTGAGCTGGAAAAGGGCATTGTTCCTGGGATAAAGGCTTTCCCTGGGAATGGTGGTGCTGCAGCCAGGGCACTGTGGGCCTGGCCCTTGCCTGCCTCCCGACCTGGCTCTTCTTATCTGGGAGCAGTGGTGGCATCTTCCAGGATGATATTCCTCCATGGGTCTTTTATCTGTCTGAAGGAAAACAGATTTAGCAGTTCTAGGAAGTTCTCCTGGCTCCTGTGCATGATGATCTCAGCAAGAGGGCGTTCCACTGTCTCCTCCCAGCTCTCCTGTAGCCCTCTTTACTCAGGCCTCACTTTATTTCACAAAACCACTCTCCCTTTGTCCCTGTACATCTCATTCTGCCCTTCCAGGATGGTGAGGAGTGAACATGCTGACATCCTTGCTGCCCCAAAGCCTCTGCCCCATGTCCAAACCCTGAGGACCACATTCAGCCCTGCTCCAACAATGCTTCACATTGCATGTCCCCCAAAAACAACTAAAACCAGGGAAACAACTAAGGGACTTTGGTTCTTGCAGCCTGGCCATATTTCTTCTTTTCCATGGCCTTTGGCAGCGTCAGCAAAATGTAGAAAATGGGTTAAGACAAGGGAGCAGCAAATGTCAGTGGAACCATCAGAGCCCTGTTCGTGGTGCAAGAAGTGCCCCGTGGCTACTGAAGATGTAGAGATAATAAATAATGCTACTTGCCATCTATTGTTCACTGATTGTCACCACTTTTGCCTTCCCTAGCTCTTTCCTAAGCAGGGTTGGAGCTGGCTGTTCTTCATCCAGCTCCGTGCTGCCGTGGCTGCGTGTGTGTCAGCGGGGTGGGCATGGGCCACCCCAGCTCAGTGACCTCCCTGATTCATCCCTGGCTGCTGCTGGGGAGGAGGAGAATTAGCACTGGGTCCTGAGAGACTCAGCCCAGTTCTTGGTGATTGCTGAAGTCTGCAGGGAAGGAGGGCTCGCAGCCAGCGCGGAGCCACGGCCGCGCTCTGTAGGAGCCGGGACAAATGAGTGGTGTTGGGAGGTTTGGCTCCTCTTGCGTCTCAGTCTCATCCTCGGTGGATGCTGATGGGACACACTGACTCAGGAGGTGCCCCTGGGGCTGGGAGCTGCCACCTTCCTGCCAGCCCCCTGCCAGGGGCAGCCACTTCCAGCCCAGGTGGTTGGTGCTGAGTGCTGCTTTGGATGCATTTGTTTATTTTTATGACGCCGTTTAGCAGCCACACCTGCCTTCACAGCCAGGTAACCTGAGCAGTTGCCTATGGCAACAGAGTGAGGAGGTGGAAAAACTGGCTTGGGGGACTTAGGCTCAAGAAGATGCCAGGTGGCAATGCCACTGTGGTCCCCTCAAGGCACCTTGCTGGCTGGTACCCCACAGACAGGCAACACAGGGTGGGCTCTGCCTGCTCTCACCTCCCATAATAATCCTATCCCACGCCTTGCCCATGTCCCTGTGCTCTTGTCTTGCACTGGTCTAATTTATTGTTCAATGTTTAAGTTTCGTCTTGACACTTTCCTCCACCCCACTGAGGTCCCTCTGGATGGCAGCTCCTTGAGCACATTCAGGACATCCCCAAATCTCAAAATCCCCAACTCCTAAATCTCCAAACCTCACAAGATTGTGCTCCTCACCTCCTCCATGCCACGGATAAGGGTGCTAAATAGGGCAGGTCCCGGAATCACACCTCAGTACTGCTCTTCCCTGGCCCTCAGACAGAGTTGGGTTGTAATCTAATAACTACAACCCTCTGAGGTCAACCATCCAGCCCATTTTTTTACCCATCCTGTTGTCCACCCACGATGTCTTCGCTTGGATGTAAGGGGATTGGATATCAGGGGTGACAGGAAGCAGCCTTGCTTTGGCACCATCCCACTCTCAGCCCCCTCCAGGTGCATCGGACAGGGCTGTTGGGGCAGGTTCGGAGCAAACCCCAGGAAGCAGCTCATCACAGAAAGACTAAGGAAGCTGCAGAACTCTTTCTTGCGGGAAGCTGCAGCTGCAGGATCAATTCAGAGAGATCCCTCCAGCTTGAGGGGGTTATTGCTGCTGGGGCTGGGTGGGTATGCAGGGGATATCCCCAAAAGATATCTTGGGTCAGTGACCTGACCCAAGACAGGCGCTTTTAGGGTCTTACTACCAACCCTGGGGACTGAGGGCAGCTCCCAGGAGCCGTGAAACAGCAGGGATCAGAGCCGGCAGGCTGGCAGCAGGCAGGACAGTTGCTTCTCTGCAGGAGTTGTCTCCTACCTCCAGTCTGGTTGGCAGAGACAGTCCCATTTCAGCATCGTTTAAAATCTTGGCACACTCCCATCGCTTCCCTGGCTGGGTACATGCTGCTAACTGAAAGCCTCGGGGTGGTGGTGCAGGGAGGATAAATACTCCCCGTCTAATTGCCTTCCCCCCACGTCTGAGTCTGCGGTGCAGCA
Source organism: Neopelma chrysocephalum (assembly GCF_003984885.1). Classification (NCBI taxonomy): domain Eukaryota; kingdom Metazoa; phylum Chordata; class Aves; order Passeriformes; family Pipridae; genus Neopelma; species Neopelma chrysocephalum. Next base: position 2,837,203 of record NW_020925758.1, read on the forward strand.
TGTAGACGGGTATCCACTCCCCTCCCTTCTCTTAGTGCCTGTTATCTCCTGAGGCCATGCTGTGTAATTTAGCAAAATATTCTAACACAGTAATTAACGTCTGAACTTCAAGAGGGCACTGCCTTTTCACTGTCTCCTTCAGAGGAAGAGAAAGGAAAACCTTCCTGGCTGCAGTCATGAGCGAGGAGGGTGGTGCTGTTTGGAAAAGAAAATTGTATCTTTTAACGTGGGTTGTGTTGGGTTTTTTTAATCACTCTCACTTTTTAAAAAGCATCAGCCCTTTGAGTCGAAAAAAGGGTCTTTGATAGTATAATGAGATGCTAGGATTTTTAACATTGATTTCCTAGTCAGAGAATGAAGCAGAATTCTTGCTTTATCAAATGAGCAAAGACACCAAGGGGGCTGGATCTTGACCCCAGACCACCATCCACCCAGGTAGCTCCATGAGGCCAGATCTGAAGAGAAAATAAGTCCTCTATGGAGAAGGGGACTTATTTCCTCATAGAAGTGCCCTTCTGGTACCCCCCCAATCCGGTTCTGCAAAAATCAATTGTTCAGTCTTCAGTCCAGTGGGACTGGGACAAACTGGGAAGTGGTTTGTATGGGGAAAGGATGGAGGAGGGTGAGGGCTGTGGGCGTGGGAGGGATTTCAGGGAGGGACAGAAAAAAAAGGAGACTAGGGGTCAGGGACACATGAAGGAAGAGGAGAGGAGAGCAGAGAAGAGCAACAAGGGGCGAAATATCTTGGGAATCCAGAAGATGAGGGTTGAAGACATGGAAGAGCTTAGAGAAAAGTCCAGGATTTGGAGCAAGTGTAGCATGCTAATCTGTGGGTTGATGTGGACCTTCACAGCCATGACAGGAGGCAGAGTGCAGGAGCAGGGGTCTGCAAAGAGCAGAGGTGGGTGACTGTCTGTAGGGCCATGCTCCAGGCTGGGCTGGATGTCCCTGTACCTCCACACCTGCCTTGCCATAAATACATAAGTAAATAACCATGCTAAAAGCTCCCACAACTGTAGACCCCCATAGCTGTGCTGGCAAAAACGCTCCTGTGAATCCAGCTTATTTGGGGAAGCACCAAATTTCCTTTAATCCCGGTCATTTTGGTCAAAGGGCAGGGTTAAGGAGATCAGGTGTTATTTGGGAGCAGATGAGGGCAGGCCAAACCAAGGAGGGCTGCCCAAGGCCTTAGAGCCCAGCTGCCCTGTTGAGTATTTTATGTGCAGGAACATATTCTTGGAAAACCACAGGACTTGTCTAGTCCCAGCATTAAAACCGTGGTGGCATATTTCAAATAGGGGAGGGGAAATGCCACCCTTTTCTCTCTGGGACCCACAGAGAAGGCAGCGGAAGCAATTTGGGCAGATAAAGAAACTGAAGCTAGATACCATCTCACAGGATGGTCCCTCCTCCTCGCGTGGCTTTGTTTTTCTCCCTCACCCTCCGTACCAGGCATTGTTAGTTCCCAAAAACCCTTTCAATGGGATGTAAACACAACTATTTGCGTCTGCCGCCATGCGCTCTCTCCCTCTGCAGAGCCAGGAAAGCGGAGAGCCTCCGGCCAGCCAGGGTGGAGCCCGCTGCAATCAAGCACGATGGTCTCGCCACTGTTTCTTTCCATGTTTTGTGTTTCCCCGGGACCCTTGGGATGAGATCACATCCTCCTCTCCCAGGGTTATTATGTCTTCGGCCGGGCAGGATGAAGCCGGTCGTCTGGGTGGCTCGAACTCCCTGTGCACCCAGACTGGGTGGCTCTGCTCGTCTGCCTCACTCACCTTCGGGTCCTGAAGGTCCACCTCCAGCCAGGGGATGTGTAACCACCAGGCTACTGTTGGACTGCAGTGTCTGGGTTGATGAGTGACCAGATTTTCTTCATCATTGTCTCCACTAATTGCCTCTTAATGGTTTCCATCTTCGCTGGAATCCCTTCTGCCGTTCCAGATCCGGGGAGAGAGAGTCATGTTTCATGGTTTCCCTTGTCTACAGTGGAAAGGAGTAGGAGGAGTTTCCCACGACTGGGTACAGGATTTTGTTCCTCTGGCCTTAATTCAATTTGCTGTTAAGTATCTCTGAGTTCCTCAGGAGCCTGACAAGGAGGATAACCAACATTTTGGTTTACTCGATGCAATAAACAAACTAATCTCTTCTTACCCTCCACCCAGGGAGTCCTGGTTGTGTAATAGGAGAACAGAAGTCTCCTCCTCAGCTGAGAGGAGCACATCACTGTAAAAGGAGTTGGTGCCACCAAAACTCCTTTAAGTTGTCCAAAATATGTTAGGGAAAGTGCCTGTTATGGACCCAGCTCTGAGGCAGCCATGCAGGCACAAGCAGCTCCAGCACAGAGGTCCTTCCCCCCTGTGCCACCTCATTTGGGCAGCTGCTTAGGGGATCAGCAGTGACCTCTTCCTAATGGAGCAGCAAGAGTTGCTGTCAGTGTGTTCTCACCCAGGCTGAGACCACAACACCTCAATCAGGCAACTGGGAAGAAGGATCCCACCATGAGATGCATGGGCTGGTGGCACTTTGTGCATCATCCATAAGCTTGAAGACTTCCCACATCCCCAGAGAGGCATGAGCAGAAGGGTGTGTGGAGAGAAGCACCATTGCTGGTGGAAGCAGCTGGACACAGACTGCGTCTCCCAGCTCAGCTGTGTTTTCAAATCCCAACAAGTCACATTTTGGAGCACAGCAGAGCCTGTGCCTCATGCAGGGATCAGCACAGACAGCTTCATAATGGAAAGATTTTATCCAAAACTTTGTATTAGGGCAACCTTAGCATCAAATGGATGAGCAGAGAAGATGTGACTTATGCCTGTGGACTTCTAAAGGTGCTCACTTGTTTCTTCTCTAGAAAAAGGTTCCATCTGGCTTCTCTTTCTCCTGGAGAGGGACTCGGTACCCCTTTCAAGAGGGTGGCACTGGCACAGCTTTTTGATGGGCACAGGATCAGCTCAGCTGACCTTCTGATGTCCTGGGTCAAGGACCTGATATTCTGATGGGAGCAAATTGTAGAAATCCTGAAACTGGCCTGTTGGTGGAGTGTTTTGTAACTGCTCATCCCCCACACCCATGTTTGTGCTCTGTGTTTTCCTCAGTCCTGGCTGTCTTCACCACCCCCTGCCTTGTGACAGTAAGAAAAGTGGAGCTGTAGCATTGCCTGTAGCTCGGAGAAGTGCGTGACTCTCCCCATGCAGAGCCATTTAGTCCCGTGGATCTTATCTCAGGCATCTTCCTTAAAGACTTGCGACAGTAGGTCGATAAGGGGCCGCTGGAAAAGCAGTAAATTGCTATTGATGTCTGTCTGCAGAGAACCCGTCAAGCGCAGCAGAACTGGCTTGTGCTCCCAGGAGGACCCACCCAGCAGACTGTGGGGATTCCAGGAGGTTTTGGGGGCAGGAGTTCCCCAGCTGTGGTCCATTAGAGCACTAAGAGTGCCTGCAGAGCCATGTTAGCAGCACAGCACACCCTGCACCTTGACCACGCTGCTGGTTATAGGGGATGATCATAGAACCATAGAAGTCTTTGAGCTGGAAGGAACCTTTAAAGCCCATTTCATTCCAAACTCCTGCAATGGGCAGGGACACTTTCTACTAGACCAGGTTGCTCCAAGCCCCATCCAGCCTGGACTCAGACACTTCCAGGGATGGGGCAGCCACAGCTTCTTTGGGCAGCCTGTGCGGGGCTCACCCTCATTGTAATTTCTTCTGTCTATTTAGTCTGAATCTCCCCTCTTTTGGTTTAAAACCATCACCCCTTGTCCTTTCATTGCAGGCTGCACTAAAAGCTCTCTCCCCATCTTTCTTATAAGCCCTCTTGAAAGGGGGTCTCCACGATGATCCCAACCACAGAGCTGGAACAAATCCATCCTATTGAGGACAAAGTCCATCACTGCCCTTAACCAAGGGCACTTCTGTTTAAAAGCGGGACTGGGAAGCACCGTCTCTCCTGCACTTCCAATACAGTGTGTCCGCTCTGCCTAACCTCCAAGTGGCACAGAAAGCTGATTTTTTTTTACCTTCCTAATCAAAACGTGTCTCCATTTTCACCCGTTTCCTCGTTTCACACCTGCGAGCTGGTTACTACACCCCAGCGATGCGTTTGCAGGCGCTGGTTGGTTCCCCCTGTGGCCGTGGTCCACGCTCCCAGGGGGAATACTGGCAGGCACCTCCTTGTGACCTAGGTGCAGATGAAAAGCATTCCTGTGGGCAGGGACTGTGGAGCGGTTGGGAGGCTGGAGCTCCTTGCCCCGGGGCTGTCTGGGTGTCCGTGCCTGTTGCCACCTGGACGGATGAACCCAGGATGCCTGTTGAGGAGCCAGGGAGCATGGGCTGCGGTCAGTCCGGCGTTCCCTGAGTCTCTCCCCGGCCTCTCCATGGCTCTCAGTGGATATTTCCAAGGTTTCCATGCTCTCACGCTGTAGTCATCGCCGAAGCATCAGAAAACACTGCGTTCTGAGGGGTAGTTAGTGGCAAGCGTCGCTTAGGTGTCGTTTTGCAAGCGATATCATGCGCAGTAATTAGTGCTGTGCCGTGCAGGAGAAGTATCATTGCAGCTGGAAAGGGTAATGTATGCGTTGGGCTGCTCCCACCCCATCTCCTGGGGGGGAATTGCTGAAGAACAGAATTGAACCTGCGTGGTTTGCTGATAAGGGGTGGTGGGGCAGGTTCTCCTGTCCTCCTTGTGGTGTGGGCACCCCTGAGAACACCAGGTAAGCACTTCAGCTTCCCAGCAGCCCAGGTGATCTCAGAAAGCAGATAATAAACCCAAATATTTGGGGTGAGTCCCGTCAGCTCAGCTCTCTGGTTTGCTCCTGGTGGTCTGCACCTCGTGCACATGCATCCATTGCTGTTCAGGAGGACCAAGCTGGTTCTGTCTGTGATGAGGCACAGCTGCAGTTTGGGGGTTTCTTTGGCCCTTCAACTACCATTGCATGCCCACCCCATGTGGCTTATGATGCTTACCTCTGCAAAGATGTAAAGAGCAGGTTTTGAGTCCATGGAGGCCAGGGAAGGTGGGTCCCAGTAGCATGTCATGGAAACCAGTTGCACTCAAGAGCCACCCTGCAAGGCACTGCAACTCCCCTGCCACACATAGTGCTTCTAGGAGAAGACCCTGAAATTTATTTATGGGTTGCTTATGCAAATATTTAGTACCCTAAGCCCACTACACTGACCCTGCAGAAGACCTTGCCCGATGCTCATCTCTCAGCATGACCCAGAAATTCAGAAGGGAAGGCGCCCGATATCTTCCACCAGTCTGCAGAGCAGCCAGTCCAGCTCCAGAAACAAAAGTGAGAAGCCTTTCGCAACCAAGGCTGGGTATTATATGACTGGCCGGGCAGATTCTGGCATGCAGCCTCTTCTCTTAGGAAATCAAGCAGACTCTTTGTCTGCTTTCCAGCAGGAACTGCTGCTTTCATTGCCCGGCTTCGCCCCGTACGGGGGAAACCGGCTGGAGAGCAAAGGGAAGTTTTTCTCTCAGACAGCCCCAGCCCCCGGGGGATGATTACAGGTTAAACCGAGAAGCATGTGAGTCTCAGCTCACCTGTCCTGTTGTCTGCCTCATGCTCCTTTTTCAAATCCCTCGTCCACGTTCACTGGCCGGTTTGAACCATGTGGGAATCTGGTGGAGAGGGAAGGGATGGTGCCCGTGGTGGGAGTTGGGCAGAGGCATGCAGCAGGGAGGAGCAGCTATAAATTGTTAAATAAATAATAATTCCAATGTGGGAGTGCTAATTTAATGGGTATAGCGTGTTTACCTTAAAATATTGTAAGCAAATATGAATTAGGTTGCAAACGATGGATGCAGTTGGCTGGGTGGTCACACAAGCGCCAGTACTTCAGGGCTGTGATTTCCCTGGACCTCTCAAACCATTTGCACCATTTTTTTCTTGCAGCCCCCATCAGGGCTGAACAAGGGGTCAGAGAGCTTTGGGAAATGCTGTGCTCCTGCTGAAGCAAGCTCCCAGGTGCTTTGGGGTGGCCGGGTGCTCACATGGGGCACCGTGGGTGGGGATGGAAGACCCTTTGAGAAATACACGCAAGTCATCATGGATGGGTGAAGGAGTTGATGGTAGCAACCCCAGGCAGCATGGTCCTTCCAGTCAGCAAGCTTCATTGCCCGTGCCAGGCTTCCTCCTGCCCCATCACGCAGGGGTCAGCAGCAGATAGTTAGTGCCTGCACCCCACATGCTAGAAACATGACCAGGAACATGCAGAGAAACAGGGACACCTTTCTGATCCTCCACTCTTCGGTCTGTTGCACTGATGCAGGTGGCTGACAACCATCTGTGGCCACAGATTTGGACTCTTGTTCCCCAGAGCACCACCAGATCTGAGTGGTGGGCCCTGCTCTGCTGCACAGGGATGTGCCTGGGCTTGGTGAGCAGGTTGTGGGCCTCCCCAGCCTACGTGTCACAGGCAGAGGCTCACCTGTGGCACTTGGGACTGGTATCTCTTGGTGCCTGGGTGGAGCAGTGAAGCACATGGTGCCTTGGGTGAATGAGGTGGGGCTCATGGAGCAGTGGAGGACATCCTGGATGGACAAGGTGGTGTATGTACATGGTGTCTCCGTGGACAAGGTAGAGTAAGTGGTACCCTGATGGACGAGATGGAGCACATGCATCCTCCCTGTTCAGCCAAGTCACATCAGGTGAGGTCCAGGAGGGCAAGGATGAAGTTAGAGGGAGCCTGCCCAAGGCTGGGGGTAGGATATATTCTGTTTCATCATAGGTAGGTAAGACTGTTATTCCCTAGCCAGATATCTGAATGCTTGACAGTGACATATGCATCCTCACAAACACCTTTTGAGGTAGGGAAGCGTGTCTCAATCCTGCAGGTGGGAAGGTGGGGCAAGGAAAGCCCAAGTGAAGTTGCAGCTTTTCTGCTGAGAGCAGGATCATTGAGGAGACCACAGCAGAGGATGGGCTGGAGCTGGACCTTCTTAATCAACTCTAACTCCATTTTCATGCTTGAGTTTTCATGTTATGTTCTTTACTAAAGAAGAGCAAAAATAAGAAAAGGGAATATGTATTTTATTTGTGGCCCTACTTCATGCCACGCTCATGAGCTAAATACCCCAGGGAGGGAATTTCTGGACTATTCCTGTTTATATTTTTCCCTAGTTTATTTTTCTTTTTTTTTTTTTTCCTTGATAGTGTTGGGTTTAAAATAATCTCACGGGTGGTTTTTTTGTGAAGAATCTGTGAACTGTTTTTGAGAACTTATCTCAGAGCACGCGGCTTGGGCTTAACTAACAGTTTCCAACCAACTCAGCAGAAAGATAAACTGGGGCGGGGGGGAAGGAGGGGAGAAAACACTGTTGCACGACTCGAAAACCCTGGCTGAACCTTTGGCTAAAGTGAGATAAAAACCAGTGGACAACATGCTCGTGGAGATGCTGTAAACATCATTTTCAAAGTGAACCAACTGCTGTCTGCCGAGTACAGAAGAGGCTGAAGACAAAACTCTTGAGAGCAATGATAATTCCATGCATTACCTCTTTTTTCCCTAGCTATTTTCCAGCCGTTGTGGAGCTGGTAAACAAACAGGCGTTTATTTGTAAAGGAAAGGAAACAAGGAAAAACAAGAGTGGGAAGGAGAGATGATAAGGCTGAGAATCACAATTCTGATTTTAGCCAAAGGATGTGACTTTGGAGCACATTCAGTTACGCTGAGCAACTTTTATAAGGGCAGTTTTAATCAGTTCAACTCCTTTTCCAAAGTTTGCCTTGCCCTAATGAATTTCAGAAACTAATAAAGCCAGTTTTCCAATTTTTTTTCTCCTTTTTTCTCAGTGGTTAGTGCATGCACTCAGCTCCCCACTGCATGCAGGGATTAACTTGGGGCCATCAGGCGTTGTTCATCCCAAAGTGATAGGATGGAAGTGGCCATGGCCTTGAGTGTTGCCAGTACTTGTAATTGTCATAAAGATGAAAACAAAGAAAAATGTGTATTTTTGGTCCCGTTTCGAGAGTCCTTGCTCATGGTTTCAAGGTTTGTGGGGTGAGACATGCTGAGGTCCCACACTTTGCTGCTGTCAGGTAGAGACATTGACCCTCACTGCACAACCTGAGTCTGAACCAAGTAGGATGAGCATCTTCTTGCACCATCCCATGCCATGCCCAGCAACATTTTGGGTCTTTCCTGAAAGTTGCTCCTGCTTGCAAGCTTATGTTTGTGACACAGAGTTCGTGGAGAGCAGGGTTGGAGTTGGTGCACCTGAGACTCCCTAGTTTCATTGGCACCCATTGTACCTGCACCTCTGTATAATCAGCCTAGAAGGAGCCATATTAATTAAGGTGTATTGGATGTGACACTTTCCCATCAGGTAATTTTTAGGCTCTACAAAGTGTCCCCGTGGGGATGGGGAGGTTTGGTGGTGGGTGGCTGCCTCTTGGACAGAACCCTTCCCTCCCAGAGAGCTGTTCCCAGGTCTGTATTGCTCCAATGTTGTTGACTGATGGCTGCATTTAGTCACTGTGTGTGTGAAATGAGTGTGCTTTCTCATTGCCTGCCATGGGGTAAAACAAAGCATTGTAACCTGAACTAAATTTATTATGAAAGTTGTTAATCTAAATTTTACCCTGCGTTTTGTCGCTGTTTACCTGAAAATTTTGTGTGGACAATCTCTTTTCTTCCCTCTTTTTGATTTCCTGGAAGTGTCAAAAGCCAAGCTGCTGAAGAGAGGCAAGGAAGGTCATAAGGGAGGAGGAGGAAGAGGATGATGAGGTCATGGATTTCTCACTGCTTCTCTCTTCTCTCTTTTGCAGTTGTTGCAATCTCAGGATGTGAAGGAAGACGCCGTGCTCTGCTGCTCCATGGAGGTAGGGAGGCACCTGCACATCTGCCCTAATCCTCATTGCTTTGCCCCTTCTGTCCTTGGCCATGCATGTGTGAAGTTTACAGACCCAAACAGCTGTGTTGCTTCTTTGCATTATGGAATGGCCGAATGGTTTGGGTTGGAAGATATCTTTAGAGGTCATTTAGTCCAACACCCCTCTGCAAAGAGCAGGGACAACTTGCTCTAGCAGGTCCATGTCCCTCCTGTGCTGAGGACTCCAGAGCTGGATTCAGGACTCCAGTTGGGGTGTCACAAAAACAGAGTAGGTAAAAGACATCATGGTGAGATAAGAGGTGGCCCTTGAGACTCTGTCACTGGACTCCTGGTACATGCAAATGGACTCAAGAAGTTTGGTAGCTGGGGTCCCATCGCAAAATTATATCATCCTCCTTCCTTCAAATCTTGCCCTCCATTAATTTTTTAAGCACAGAAACACCTGTATTGGAGCAAAAGCTGTCCTGTGCCTCATATGAGAGGTTTGCACTGCTCAGCAGCAGTTTCTCAGAGAAATGCTGGTACAAATATAGCTGAGTTTCATTAGTTACTTTTTTGGGAAGTGATTGGCCCATGGGGATGGATGCTTTCCTTACAGAGAGCAGTTGAAATTGCAGCCTGAATGGTTAAAATTCAGCTAAGCAACAGGCAGCCTAGGAGAAGGGTTTGATTTTTTAAGGTGAAGACCTTGGGGAACTCTGCTTTGGGGAGCCTTCCATGCTGGGGGACTCACCACTGTCCACCCCAAGCTTGGACCTTCTCTGTGGAAGCACCTAAGGCTTATGCTGCTCCATGGAGGCTCTTCAAGGAGTAATTGTTTCAGAAAAAGCCCTTGGCTGTGCTCAGCAAAGCTGCACAACAGGTATAAATGCAGATCTCGGCAGAGCAGGATTTGTTATGCACACAGGAGTGTTCTGCTTATTCCAGCTAATGACTGGGAGTCACTGGGAGCTGTGAATCAGCGAGTAAATGAAGGGCCAGGTAGAAGGCAGGAATACCACATCACAGCCTGCACTTTGTTTTGACAATAGCGTGATTTTTAGGTGGGATTTTTTTTTCTTTTTTTTTTTTTTTTCAAAAGAGATCCAGCGTTGCCGCCTTTGAAGTCAGTGGGAGCTGAACCATACGCTCCTCCAGCAGCCTGGCGCTGATGCTTTTGAAAACCTCGCCCTTCGTGCTCAGCTCTTGCAGCCTGCTGCTGCTGGGTGGTTTTGGTTTTCAGAAGCCACGACGCCTTTAACCTTGCCTGCACCACGCAGGGGAGAACTGGAGGGACGGGAGGTGCCTGTAAAAGGCAGTGGGGTGTTTTAATGTGATAGAGGGGTAGAATCACAGGCTGTCTCGAGTTGGAAGGGACTCGCAGGGATCAATAATCCACGACTGACCCCTTCTCCCAACAGCTGCAGAGCACTGGCCGGCTGCTGGAGGAGCAGCTGCCCGAGATGATGACAGAGCTGTTGGCGATCGCACGCGACAAGATGCTGTGCCCCTCCGAGTCCATGCTGACGAGGTCCCTGCTGCTGGAGGTCATCGAGCTGCACGCCAACAACTGGAACCCCCTGACACCCACCATCACGCAGTACTACAACAAGACCATCCAAAAACTGACGGCTTGAGGGGCAGGGCGAGGTGGGGTGGGAAGGGACGAGGAGAAGACACGCGCCTCGATGGGATCCGGCGAGAGCTTTTCCGATTTAAACCCCCCCCCCAGCAGACCAAACCCCAGCATGCTCGAGAATACGTTCGTGGGGTGGGGAGGGAGAAGCATGTTTCTTTTTCAGCCGTGCCGCCAAGTGCCACCCCTCCTCCCCGCCGTGGTTTTGTTTTAGGGGTTTCTTTTCTGAACTCATTGCTCAAGCGGCAGCAGCGCATCCCGCCGGGTTATTGTTTGGCTTTCGAAAGAAGACACAGAATTTGGAAAAGGAAAAAAAAAAAAATATAATCCAAGTGGGGGCTAGCATTGTTTTCACGCCGTCCTCCTGCCTTGCCCTGGCCAACTGGCAGGAGACAGCAAGCAGCAGATGTCTCGGGAGGACAAAGCCAGACACACACTACACCAGACGCTCATAATTGATGGCTTTTGTCGAGCGGGGCTTGCGTTAGGTTCCCCCCCTCCTTCTCTTGTTTTCGACTTTCTGTGTGTCCCCCCCACCTACCCGCCACCCCTTCGAGAGCAGATCGGAGAGCGGGACGACTTTCTTATTTGCACTGGCTTTTCTTTTTCTCGAGCATTTGTAATTTCTTCTTATTTTATTGTATCGTCGAACGGACAATTGCGAGCGGCTCGGAGGCGCATAGAGCGATGCCTTCCCACAAGCTGGCTAATGGTTTATGTGAAGATGCTGAAGCAGAAGGAGTGTTTTAAACGAGTCCAAAAGCCACTGCAGAAGTTACATAGCCACTGTCATCTTGCCAGTAACCTCTTTGGTGGATTGAGAAATGTGTTCTCTGAGCTGGGGGCTCTAAAAAAAGGGGATTCTGCGGCTCTTGCTGTTCAAGTTGCCGTTATTCCTCAGCCACTATAACCCTTTTTTTTTTTGTAATACTTTTTTTTTTGTTTCCATTGAAGGAGTGCTTTATTGTAATTACTGTCACGGTTGTAATTATGCATTTAAATCCAGGCCTGTTATAGTTGGGCCTAATAATGTACAGGACGAGGGAGAAATGAAGGTTTGATGTTCTTCTTTGGAGACTGGTCAAAGAGAAGACAAACAATGTGTGGCAAAACAAAAGAGTGAAAAAAGAAGAGGAAAAAAAATAGATAAAGCCAAAAATAGAGGTTTTAAACCTGGCTTCTAACTAGCTGAATATACTATCCAGTGTTTCTAGGTGTGCAGTGTGCAGGAGAAGCTGTGTCCCGTGGTCGGTGTAAGTGGCACCATGTCATTGAGGGATGGGTGACTGATTTTCAGAGAGGCAGAGTTTTCTCGGGGATCCCCAGGTTGCTCCAGGATCCCCTCGTTGCTCCATGCTGGAGCATCCCAAGGGAGAGGGTGGCTGCAGGGGACGATGTTGGGATGCCACCTGGGTGAGGAGATACCCAGAGGGTGAGGAGGCTGGTCCGGAGGAACACCACGCCGTTGCATCGCTCCCCGAATCGTGAAGAAGATTTGGTCGTCTCCTTGTTTGCTCATCTGTCAACACTTTGACTTACTAAATCCCTCCAGGTGCTTATTTTAGTGAAGCCTAATGAGGGTGCAAGCTGCCCCGTCCCATCTGCACAGCAGATGAGGAGCCAAGGAAGGCACGATGCCGGCAGCCCATCCTGTTTTTTCCCATTATTCAATTTACTTTCCTTTACTGTGATAAGAGAATTCATGCTGCGATGACGGCGCACTTGGACCCCGGACCAGGCAGGCTGGGTCTGAACACAGCAGCTCAAACCCATTTTTCCGAGGAAGATGTTGAATTTCTGGTGGCTTGTAGAGAAGATTTCACCCTGACCTCTTTGGATGTGCAGTATGTTCTTGGGTGCCTTATGAATGTGTTGGTCTGTCCGTGATGGGGAGGAAGCTTTTGCTGCAAAATTTAAAGGGCAGAAGTTTTCAGCAGAAAATGCATATCAAGAGGAGGAAGTCGTGATGCTGGAGTTCAAAATTATTTGGATTCTCATCTGGTTGTCTGCTGATCCAGTTTTTATTCCGCACATGGAGCTAGAGGAGCAAGCTGAAAACGGGAGCTTCAGTTTTCCTGTCTACTCAGAAAGCAGAAAGATGATTTCTGAGTGCACTGGAAGTGTCTGGAAAAATGAATTTTTACTTCATGGATTTGAGCCCAGGAACTTTGCGTGGTGACAACGCCTTGCGTTGGGTCAGCTTCATTAGTAGCAATGGGGTTTGAGAGTATTAATGAGCAGATGAACTTCATTAAGGCAGCAAAGCCCATCAGTATTACAAGGCTCAGGGTTGTGCCCATTGCTCTTTGTTTTTTCCTGCTCCCTGAGTTCTCAGGGAGTGGAGTAGAAGGGGATATAACACCCATCGCAGTGCGCTCAGGCACAGCATCAGTCTTCTGGGAGAAGACCTGAAAACCAGTTTTGTCTTCATTTTTTTTTTATTTTTTACAGAGCAGAAAAGTCCTGTAACAGGGACGCAGCCTGATGGGTCGGGGTGCCAGGGATCCTGCCAGCAGCGATCCAGACCACCACTCCGGCCCCTGCAGCTTCTCACATCCCCCAGAATTTTTTCTTGGGATGTAGTGAAAGAAAAAAAAAAAAAAAAAAGAAAAATCAAGAGACTTGGGGATTTCGTTTCTAAAAACTTGAATTTTCATCAGTGCATCAGGAGGCATTCAGAGTCAAAGTGTAAGCCACAAGGCAGTATTTCTGCTAAAGCGTTTCCCTACCCCTGCCTGCTGTGAGGGTTTATTCAATTTTCCCATTGCAGGGCAATCCTGCAACCCCCACTGGCCAGGCTTGGCCCATGACTTTCCCTTCCAACACTGGGATTTTTCCCAACGAAGAACTTTTATGTGGAGTCTGTTTGGTTTTGGTGTCTTGCCATTTATCTCTGCTATTAACATGGGTTCGTCCAGCCATTAACTGCTTTGGTACATCAGTCACTCTGTTGATATCCGAGAATAAAAGTGTTGACCAAAAATGTTTTTTTTTTCCCCAAAATTACATGCTGCCAATAGTATCTTTCTGAAGGCCATCCGTAGGAAGCCAGCAGCCACATGGCATCATGCACCAGGGCACCGTGTTGGGAGAAGAGGCACCACGAGGACATTTGATGAGGAGCAACGCTGGGGAATTTTTTTGGGATGCCTGGTGAGCACCTGGGGATCCTAGAGTGTTTTCTTCTCTTTTTTTTTTTTCCTTATTTGTCTTTGTGTAGAAATGGTCGCCAAAGAGCGTAATTCTCTCCAGTGTGTATTTTTAGGTGCAAAGCCACCAGCTACATCTCCCCAGATTAGCCAGAATCCATCTTTGCTGCTCAGTAAAAATCGTCTGTGTGGGGGTTTGCTACGTTGTCCCCATGTGGCTACATCAGCAAAAGGGGGGAAAATAACCTCCTCGGGCCAAATATGTGTGGGGCCAAACCTCGGGCTGGTGCAAGAGCGAGGGGCTGAAGCCTCTGCGAGGGGTGATGCTCCACACCGTGGCCGTGCCCCTTTCCCTCGGGTGCAGGGCAGGTTTTCTGACTCCCTGCCAGATTCCCCAGCATCTAATTCACCTCATTCCTGGTCAAATTCTTTCCAAACTGACCGTTTTTGCTACCCACAAAGTGACTTGCTTGGTTTCCCCATGGGGGATTTCACCCTTGTTTGGAGAAGTCTCACGTATAGGGAGGTGAAACAGAAGTGGGGGAAAAGAAAGGAAAAGTAAGTGATTTGCTTGGTTCCCCCCTTCCCTTGAAGGAGATTAATTAGTATCTATTCTTAGCATGATTGATGGCTTTGAAAGAAAACTTGTCAGAATAACTTATGATTTATTTTCATGCTTATTTTTATAACATCCCTCACTTGGAAATCACTCAAAATCTTAAATATGAATTTTATTTTATTTTTTTTTTATTTCCCTGCTGGGTATTTTATGGCTTTACACTAATTTTACTCTTCTTGGCGTTAGCTATTAGACAGTCAAGGTGATATTTTCAGTATTCTTTCAGGAGAAATTATACTAAGGGTTGCAAAGTCCACTGTCAATAGCCAGGGGAGCTGCGGTGTCCTGCAGAACACAAGAGTTAACGCTAGCAATTTTTTTTTTTTAATGTATTTATTTGCATTTGAAAAAGCAACATTTTTAATTTAATCATATTTGTTAAACTAAGCGCTTTAAGAAAAAAAATTTTAAAAAAATTTAAAAAAAAAAGCAAAAAGGTTTTGGGGAGAATAAAGACTAGATATTCATACTAGAGAAATCACAAACTCATCGTTGTCAGCATTTCAGAGACTGTTAAAACAAGGGAGCTAATAACTCTTTGTGGCAATTCAGTCTTTGTTTATAGAACATCCAGACCCACTGTATGCTATAAAATGCATCATCTGAGTAATAAATGTTTTAAGCTTGACATTTCCCCATCTCTTTGTGGGTACACGCTATCGCTTCTGCTGGTCTGGGAGGGAACGTCCTTTTGTTCAGGATGGAGGAAAAGGAATATGGAGGGGGGAGGGGAGAGAAGATTATCCCTCGTGGTGTCTGTTTGGAAATACAGCTTGGAAGTGCTCTGTGGGGATGGCTCAGCCTGTGCTCCTGGTGCTGGGTCACGTCCTGCTGCACCTCTGGGTGGAGTTGGTCCCTCTTGCGCCCCATCACTTCTCACAGGGTTGAGGATGAAGCTCATGGGAGCAGTGCAAAGGGCTCAGAGGTCCAGGGGTGATGGATTGGGCCACTCTCCTGTCTCTGCCTCCACAACTGCCTGCTCCCATCTGTTTGTGCCCTACCTCAGCTGAACCTGCAGGTCTGTTAGAGGACCCCCTCAATTTATCACATTGGTTTTACCCAATGCTATGGCAATGAGGGCTTGCAAGCCACTGCTGCCTGTTAAAAAACAATCTTTTAGAAAGCTTTTATTCAGAGGTCTCCCCTGGAAAACCCTTCTCTAGCCCATGCCAGTTAATTATTGGCTAACTGAAGTATATGTGTTGGCCTGCAACTTGTCCTGGCCTGAGGATGGGAGAAAGAGGGGAAAAAAGTGGTGGAAGGTGAAACAAGGAGTGACAACAACACCAGGATCCTGCAGGGAAATTCGTGTTCGTCCCCAGCACTCTGCTCCCCATGTTCCCTCTCCATTTCCCTAGTGCCAGAGCATCTTCTCATTCAAATAATGGGCTCACAGGACACAACTAAGCATCTCAGATGTCCAAACTCCCCTGGGGGCCAGCCCCTCCCAGACCCAATATGTTTGCTCCAGAGAGCAGGGCTTTGGGGGAAATTCCTATCATTGGCCAACGTGTCTTGACTTCAGCATGGTGTCCATTCGCTGGAAACCTTACCTACTCCCACCTCTTTAAGGAATAGTGGGCTTTGAAATGAGCTTCACAAAGTTTAATTTGGGATCATTCAGAATTTAGATGGGATATTGGGAAGAACTTCTTGGCTGTGAGTGTGGTGAGGCCCTGGCATGGGTTGCCCAGGGAAGCTGTGGTTGCCCCATCCCTGGAAGTGTTTAAGGCCAAGTTGGATGGGGCTTGGAGCAACCTGGGATGGGAAAAGGTGTCCCTGCCCATGGCAGGGGGTGGAACTGGGTGAGCTTTGAGATCCCTTCCAACCCCAACCTTTCTGTGACTCTATGACCTACCATAAATGACCATGTGCCACCCTTTCCAAGGAGCCATCCCTAAACATATCTATCATGAGACCCCACCTACAGCCAGATCCTACAGCTCCAGGTTTTGCTGGAGCTGGAGTTTGGTCTGTTCCGCAAAATCAGGGTTTCGAGCATCTGGACCAGGTTTGGGAAGAGTTTATCAGCAATGGAGTTGGGCTGGGAGCAGTGAAGCCAAGAGCAGAGATGATCCCTGGGCCCCTGGGACCACCAAGACACATTAAATGAGAAAATAACCTGCAGTAACAGAAAATTTGGAGCAGATGGATGGGCATCAGTACAGAGCTGAAGCTTTCAAGATGCAGGAATATTTCTGTGAATTCCTCATGACTGCCAAAATCCCAGACAGCAGCAAACAAAGAAACCCTATGGATCACAGTAAGTTTGCTTGGTTTTCCTAAAACATGGCAAACCTGCAAATAGCTGGGTTGCAGGATGTTCTCCTCTTCCAGCAGCTCCACTCCTGCACTGGATATTAAGGGGAGCTTTTAAATGCTTGTGCTGGTGGCAGAGTGGGTAACAAAGATAAGTAAGCTTAATGTAACAGCACTGCTGCTGTGTTTGCCAGCTGAACTGTAGCTTCAATGATTATTGCTTGGGATCCAAGAAAAACATTGATAGTAAAACAATAATGCACATTACAAGAATATATGGCCTTCTTCCTTTTGGGTCCAATGTTGTGATCCTTAACTATGAAATGGAGACTTGTGTGGCTACATAAATATGACTACTGAGCTTAGCTTGATGTCTGTTCTACTCCTCAGGACTTCCCTGAATTCCTAGGGACAGATTTCTGCAAAAAATATCACATACTTAGGTATTTGGGCTATATTTTATTGATTTTAAACACTTACAGGATGCCTACACCGCCTATACCTCTTGGAGAGTCCTGTGGTTATCCTTTCTGTCACAGATTAGCGTGAGGTCTTGAGGACAGATGGTCCCAGAAATGGAGCCTTTATAGGGAGGTGGTTTGGCTTTCCCCCCTGTGCCAAGGCACTGCTCCCCTTGGAGCTGCAGCCTCTGAGGGGGGTAAAGTGGTGTTGCAAAGGGCAAAGCCTTGGTGGATGGGATGCTCAGCTGATGCCTCATCCCGTGCCAGATCAAAGCCATTTCCCACCAGTCATGGCCGTGCCACAGAGTTAACAGGAAAAAATACTGACTCCCTCTCAAGAGAAATACTGAGATTTCAGAATTCCATTCTATCCTAAATCATCCCAGTTTTTTCACCAAACAAAGTGTTTTGTTTCGATGTATGTTATGTTGCTGTAGCAATAACATTTAAACAAATTGTTTGGATTTTATTAGCTCAGACCTTCTCAATAACTTCCCATAGAGCTTTCCCGTCAGAAGTTTCCACTTTGGGGAAAGTGATGCCAGGAGATGGCGAAGGTCTGACGGGAGGAATCACCTCTACCATGCTCTGCATGGTCCTGGCCTGGCTTCAGCCTCTGCTCCTCTTCCTCCAGCCCTGCCAGAGGGAAATGTGTCAGAATTTCTGGCCCCACACATGTCATTCTTGATGTCCAAATACCTGACATGTGGCCTCCTGTGAAGCCAAGACTTCAAGCTGAACATCAGGAGGAATTTCTCCCTGGGAAGGGTAGTCAGGCATTGGAAGGAGCTGCACAGGGAGGTGGTGGATCCCCATCCCTGGAGGTGTCCAAGGAATGACTGGACGTGGCACTCAGTGCTCTGGGCTGGAGGACAAGGTGGGGATCAGACACAGATTGAACTTCATGGTCTTGGAGGGCTTTTCCAACTTAAATGATTCTGTGATTCTGTGAAGTTGTGGTGGGGCAGACAGACCCTGCTGATCCTGCTGGTGACCCCACGTCAGTCATCAGTGACGGAGCTGTGAGAAGAAACCAGGTCTTGGGGCAGATCCCTGCCTTTGCAATGGGTGGAGGCGTGGTGGATACAGTTGTCCAAGGAACTGGGCTGCAGTGAGGGTCTGCGTGAGTGTGAGAGGTTATAGAATCATGGAATCCCAGAATGGTTTGGGTTGGAAGGGACCTTAAAGATCATCTGCTTCCATCCGCCTGCCATGGGCAGGTCAAGAAAATGGTCCATGAGGTTCCATGGCATCAAGGACCAGTGCAAAGTCCAAATGGGTGATTATGGAGACCATTTCCACACTCCTACCAGCAGCACCAAGCCTGGGTTTTGACTGGGGGGTGTCTGAAGATAGAGGTGGACACCCCAGGTTTACCAATCCCAGAGACAAATCCTGTCTGCTCTTGCTTCATGCACACACCAGGGAGGATTTCCTCCTGGCTGTTGTCCTGAGGGTGGAGGTGGGGAACAAGCTGTGCCCTCTTACCTTTAAAAATAATAATCGTGAGCTCTGGAGGAGCCTTGGCTTTTTTGGCACAGAGTCCTGTGCTCTGGCATCAGATGTGCAGGAGCTGGAACCAGACTGCCATGCACAGGTGAGTTGAGAGCAGCATCAACCTGGTGTGCCATGGCCAGGTATCAGCTGAGCTGGGGGTTCCCCAGGTCCCTTCTGCCAACCACAGTCAAATTGTCTGTCACTGGCACTTTCTTTTTCCATGTGGTAAAACCCAAAATAAATCCTGATAAGCATTTACTACCCCCTGCCTTGATCATAAAATCATAGAATACTGGAATGGTTTAAGTTTGAAGGGACCCTAAAGTTCATCATATTCCACCCCCCTGCCATGGGCAGGGATACTTCCACTAGACCAGGTTGCTCCAAGCCCCGTCCAACCTGACCTTGAACAATTCCAAGGATTAGCACCCTTCGAGCTCAGAAAAAAATTTTAAACTGGCATTTTTTTTGATAATTTAAAATGTTGAGGTCCAGAAGAGGTCGAATTCAGCTTTCAAAGCAGGTCTGGAAGAGGCCAGATTGGGTAGGTTAGCGGCTGTGCAACACGAGGGTGGGAGGAAAAACTGCACCAGGGGATGGGTTATCCAAAACCTGTCTGGTGGTAATTACACATGTCGGCTGATGAAAAACTGGTTTGAGGGCAAACACCGTAAAAATATTGCTGTGGGGAGAGAAAGACGACAGAGATTGTGAAATCCAGTCGGTGGATTGTTTTACAGCGAAGGTAACTTCTATCCCCAGGGCTGGATTTTACAACTCGTGGAAGAAACCAACCCCCAGTTAGCAGGGCCGCTCTGCTCTTCTTTTCAAGCAGGAAAAAAATGCGGTGCATTTGTTAGAAAACATGAGTTTGTGCTGATTTCCTGAAGATAAATGCAGTCCTATTTTTTGGGGGGCGATGAAGCGTTTGGGAGAGGGATGGTGTCGTATGTAGTGACTTCAATTGGTTTTACAGTCATTGTGTTTTTACAATCATACCCTCCTGCATGTGTTTTTATAAAAATCACATTTCTGCTGCCTTTCTGAGCACTTAAAGGTGGTGCTGTGGGGGATCACTGCTCTCACAGGGGTTCTAAACCCAAATAACACAGTTGGGTTCTGTTGCTTGGGTTCTGTTTTTCAGCCCATTTCACCCATTTTTTCCCCCCCCGTTTGCTCTCTGTCCTGTAATTTATATTTCCCTTTGCTCCTTTGTGTTTGCAGGGAGGGCTCCTTCCCCTCTCCAGCTCTGTGCTGTCGTGTTTGGGCACCTCAACTCCCCTTCCACGGCTGAGGATGTTGGGGACGATGAGTTGTCCTTGTGTCAGTCCCCACCTGCACTCAGCTTTTTGGGGACAGAGTCCTTGGTCCCTGCAGTTCACGTGTAGGTCCCCAGAACCTTGCACAAGGGTTTTCTCCCTTTGTTAACACCTTCTACAACACTCTAGATTTGTAAAATCATAGAATCAGAGAATGGTTTGGGATGGAAGGGACCTTAAAGCTCATCCAGTTCCACACCCTGCCATGGGCAGGGACACCTTCCACTAGTCCAGGCTGCTCCAAGCCCTGTCCAACCTGGCCTTGGACAGTTTCAGGAATGGGGAGTCCACAACCTCCACTTTTCCAGGGTTGTGCTGTACTTGCATCCCAAAATCCCCCCAGGAATCACCACCACCCACGTGCCAATGTAAATGCTGCAAGGATGTTGCAGGGAGCCTCATCTTCCCTGCTCATCCCACCCCTCTGTGCACAACCCTTTGCCTCCCAGTTTCTCCCCTCGTTACCCTCTCCTCCTCTTCTAATTGCTCCTGTCATGCTGGATCAAAGTGGAACTGGATAAAAGTGACACTCCTAAGGGAAGCAATGGGGAAAAAAAACACCAAAACAGGTCCAACAAGCACTTGTCCCTTGGAGACCTGTCCCAGCCGGGGGTGGTCACAGCTGGGGACAACCAGCCCCGTGGGATGGTGATGCACCGTGGCCACCCTCAGCAGAAGGTCCCATGGGGTGTCTGGGAGATGTTGCCTTGTGCTCATTGTCCCATGGGACGTGGGCAGGAGGTTTTGGGGACACCCAGGGGGGCTGGAGGAGGGGTGGGAGTCGGGTCTGGATTACCCCCAGGGCGCTGTGCCGGAGCCTATTTTCTGGTGGGAACTGTCAGGATAAAATTAGAAGTAGGTTGAACTTTATCTACAACTTGAACTGAGGCTGAACTCAGCCCTGTTTTGTTTTGGTTTTTCCAAGTTCAGTGGAGTTCATAGGGAGGGAGGCGAGTGGGGGGGCAGTGGATTATTTTATTTTAACTTGCTCTTTCTGTGATTCCACTGGCATTTGTCAGCTTGGAAAACCTCTTCTTGTGTTATTCCTAGTTCGAGATGGTGATGTGGTGGCTCAAGTACTGCCACGGGCATTTTTAACATGTCAGATATTTGGGTAGTGCAGGGCTGACCAAGCCTTCCCCTAGCTCAGCCCCAGGTCTGCCCCAGCCCAGCCCGGGATGGGAAGACAAAAGGGAAAACTGGGAGTGAGTTTGGAAGGTGACACTGTGCAGAAAGAACACAGTAGTCTCAAATGGAGATTCTTCAAGGGATTTTTGGCACAGTTTTGTCCCATGTCAACTCGCTGAGCCTCCAGACAACCTTCCAGCATTGCCAGCACTACTCCTGATCCTCAGTTTTGTTGTGGCCACCCCATAGTGATGAATTTGCTCGCCTGGACACGCACCGAGGGACCTGGGAGCCAGAGCCATGCTCCACGTCCCTGACCCCCTGGGTTTTGCAAGCTTCTGGCACCCATGCAGAGGTGTGTGGGTGGTGCAGAGAGCACGTATGGCACCGTGCACCTCGCTCTGGGGATGTGACAGTCCCCTCTGGGCCACAGGAGCTGGTGCAAGTGGCAGCACAAGGAGACGGTTGTGGGGATTTCACATAGAACCCGTAGCAGAGCTGGAAAGGGACAAGTGGCTCTGCATCACTCCAGGGCAAGTTGTGCTTCCCAGTGAGCCAATCATCTCTTCCCAGAATAGATAGGAGGCTTTTACCACATGGTTATTTCACCTCCTAGATTACTCAAGAGCTTGTAGAAACTTTACCGAAATTTTAATAGAGATGCCTCCTAGATCACTGACAAATTTAGGGAATGCACAGGGCACACTCATTTCCTGGAATAGGACCTACTGGAGGAAAAGTCCCTCCAGGCTGGCTCCTAACTATGACACATTTGATAGCCATTCAAGGACTACTGGGAAACATGTGTCATTTGTCTCCGCAAGGCTTCAGACAGTTTCATCATCAGTTCTGACTGCTCTGTGAAATAAAACCAGCTAACATCTACTAGCAGCCATACAACCTCTGGGGCTTATGTAGTATGTGTCACAAGAATGGTTTGGGGTTTTTTTTATCCCCCACGGTTTTACACCCGGGGTCAAAGTGGCTTTGTCCCTATTGCACCTTGTTTTCCTTCCTGCTGTCTGGGCGACCGGCGCTGCCCCGTGGAGGGTGGCACAGGCTTGTGGGTGTGCCCGAGCTGCCACCACTGTCAATGAACTTTGGCACCTTAAACCATGGAAAACCCGACGTGCCGGAGGGAGGGATAGGTGCCCGGCGTCCCGGAGATCGGATTGCCCCAGGGGATTTGCTGGGAGTCCCATGACGGGCCTGGAAGGGAGCCCAGACCGCCGGGCACCGCCGTGCTTTCCACCCAGGGCGCTCAGCCGGGGTCTCCGGAGGACAGCTGGTGGCCTTTGTCCCTTACTGTCACCCCAGTGCGTGCAAACCCCGACCTGGCACCAGCCCAAAGCCTTGCCAGGGGGTGAGTTGAACCCACCTCTGTATGGGATGGTGGCACATGGCAGTGGGGCAGCCCTGGCGCGATTCCCTCCCACGCCTGCATCGCTGGTCCCAAGGGGCCACACCCCTGCCTGCCTATGGGAGGTATTTACCACGGCTCACCCCATGGGCAGCTGCCTGAATTTGCACCTCAGGGTGTTTTTTAGGACAAGTCCGGGTCTCCAGCCATGACCCACTTCCCTGTGCTGCTTCAGGTGCATGGGATGCTCTGTTCAATTCCAGTCCATGGGAGCTGTAGCCTGGCCACCAGCATCGTCCATCCTCCTCAGCATTGTGGGGTCATCCCACGTCATCAGGGGCTCTCACCACTCTGTTTCACCTCCAAGGTGTCCCACAGGATTTCAGCACCAGCTGTTTTGCAGGCAGATGAGGAACTCAGCACTGCAGAGGGGTTTTTTAATGTCACCCACCTCAGCCTCGCCGTCCCTAGGAGCTGTTCCTAGGAGTCCTTGTCCAAGAGCTCAGCCTCCAGGAAACGCCTTTATCAGCTGCCTCCATCGGCTGCTCCACTTGGAGCTCCCAGGGCGCCCGATCCCAATCCAATTCCTACTGGAAAGAGATAAGACAGAGAAAGGAGATAAGGGCCAGCCAGCAGCCTGATCACATCACCCTGACTCATAAGGGACAGATGTCAGCACAGGGGAGACATTGTCCCTTTGGGACAGCTTGGTGGCACTGGGACTGAACCTCTTGGGGTAGATTTGGGGGATGAATTAACCCTCCTTCTGGGGTGTGCACAACCAAAACTGGGCATTCCCGATCATATATGGGGAGAGTGTTCAAGTTCAGGCAGAACTAAGGCATCAGGACTAAGATGCTCAGTTCTCATCCCTGTGCACACTGCAGGGTGAGAGTTTTCCACCCTTTCCTCCCCAAAAGCTCCAGCACAGTCTCACACCTCTTTTCCTAAGCACCTCCTTTGCACCCATCTCATCCCCTTCCCTGCAATACCAAAAATGGTCAGATTAGTGACAAACATAGGTCAACGTGATGGTTAGGGACCACCCATTTATCCTCCCAGCTGGTCAGTGACAGCCTTTCACCAGTGAATGCCTTTAATTAAAACTAAATGGTTAATAGGAAGCTGAGCAAAGGTCTCCCTCCTGGCTCCTGGCACAGGTGCCAATGGAAATCGTGCCGGGGGCTGAAGTGCTCAGTGTCGTAACAACCAGCCTCCACCTTGTCTCTTTGCCAGGGCACTAACGTCACCACAAAAATCCTGCTCCCAAATGCTGCTGCCCTGGTGCAGATTAATCTGTGCCTCTCATGGGGGACGACCCCACAGGCATCCCTCTATCCATGGGCTCCTTCCCAAAAGGGTCTCTTGTCTCTGACCAGCAGTTTTGGTAGAAAATGGTGGTTTTTTTTAAGCCTGGGGCAAGTTGTATTTTGACTGTTGACCATTTGAGGGGAGGGTATTAAAAAAAAAAAAAAAAAGGAATTACCCAATACAGAGCAGTTTCCCAAGGTTGAGAAGCAGGGGGATGGAAGTAATAATTAATCGGCAGCGGCTGGCGGGGGCTTTGCTCACCTCAAACAACCTGGTTTAAGGGTCACTTCACACAGGTACCTGCAATATATGAAAGAAAAGATCTTGTCCTGGCCTGAGGATGGGAGAAAGAGGGGAAAAAAGAGGTAGAAAGTGAAACAAGAAGTGACAACAGCACCAGGATCCTGCAGGGAAATTCGTGTTCGTCCCCAGCACTCTGCTCCCCATGTTCCCTCTCCATTTCCCCATCTTCTCCCTCTCAAGTAATGGCCTAAAGGACTGAGCATCTCAGATGTACAAACTCCCCTGGGGGTCAGCCCCTCCCAGATCCAATATGTTTGCTCCAGAGAGCAGGGCTTTGAGGGAATTCACTACCCTGCCCATCGTTAGCCGAGGTGTCTTGACTCCAGCATGGTGCCCATTCCCTGGACACCTCACCTTCTCCCACCTCTTTAAGGAATAGTAGGCTTGAAACTGAGCCTCAGAAAGTTGGTTTCAGGATCATTTAGAATTTAGATCGGATATTAAGAAGAACTTCTTGGCTGTGAGTGTGGTGAGGCCCTGGCACGGGTTGTCCAGAGAAGCTGTGGTTGCCCCATCCCTGGAAGTGTTGAAGGTCAGGTTGGATGGAGCTTGGAGCAGCCTGGTCTGCTGGTCTAGTATCCCTGCCCACAACAAGGGGTGGAATAGATGATCTTTAAGGTCCCTTCCAACCCAAACCACCCTGTGTTTCTATGACCATCATCCTCGATGGAGCAGACATCATTAAACACTCATAAAGATGCAGTCACATGTATTTTAATGTACATTTTATTCTCGAGTGGCTTGAATCAAAACATACAGGAGAGTAAATGGAGCTCTCTGACCAAAACCTCTGCAACGTGTGCAGACTTTTCAAGCAGAAAATAAGAGCACTGAGTCGTTCTTGCATTTAAAACACCCTTAGCAGACATGCAGTTCATGCACAGCAACTCACTGCTTTGCTGTACAGATCCCAGTCTTCAACTGGAAAAAATATTCCTAGCTGTGTGCACTTGTGTAGGACTGGTGGGTTTTAATCTAGCTGGGGGTCTGATGTCCTCTGTCTGAAATGGAAACCCACCATGCACTAGTGGCTGCTGCTTAACTCACTGGTGATCCTGTTCCTGCAATTCCAAGGTCCTCCTTATCTTCGGCAGAGTCGGCTGTATCCTTAGAGCTAATTGCAATAAATAGCACAAAATACTTTTCCTTATCAAAATGTTTTTGTGCAGGAAAACATAATTTCAGAATGGGTAGAAACGTGGTGATCTTGACCCATTTTCATTTAACACCTGGCTGGGCTGCTCCCTGCCCAGCAAAAATCCGGAGTCTTCACCCGGAATTTCCTCCAGTTCAAGGGTTCCCAAAATTATGTACACCTCAGAGGACCCCCGAATTTCTGGTGGGTGTTTCACACCTCTGTGAAAACAGGGTCCCCAAACACACCCGAGCGATGGTTGGGAAGTTTGGAACCACTGAGTTGGTCCTTATTAAACCCCTCCAAGCTCCCCTATGGTCCTGTTGCAACTTGGTGCTGAAAATAACTGCTCTTACACACCCATCCCTCACCTCTGCAAAGCTGTAAAGAGCTGGCAGATGGCTGGATGACAGCTATTACAGTCCATAATAACGAGAAGAACAAGGATATTATAATAAATAGCATTTACCCAAATAAGTGATGTCTAATGAATCCTGGGTAATGATTTAGTAATAAAGGTGGTGAACTAGTAACAAGAGGGAGCCTGGAGGATGGTGTGTAAAGTGCTTAGAAAATTAAAAGATATCCCAAAAAAGGAAGCTGGAAGGACCTGGGGCTGTTTAGTCTAGGGAAGAAAAAAAAAAAGATGAGAGTGTATTGTAAATGACAAAATATGGCTGTTGAGAGACAGGAAATAAACTCTTCATTATCACAAAAGGAGGGCTGAGAAGTCACGGGCTTAACCTGCAGGAAGGAAGATGCAGCCTGGGTGACAGAGGCCTGGAAAAAGTTGCCTGAAAAAACATTGTAGAGCCACACTAGAGATTTTTAAGAACATGTTGGAAAGTGGCTTAAGGATGCCTGGATTGTCCTTGGGATTAGCAGGAGGTTAGCTGATTTTTCAGTGCTCTCTTCCAGTACCATTTTCTGTTATTCAGTTTATTTTTCTTCCTTGATTGGGTTGTGTTTTGAAGTTTAAAGAAATATCTCACTGTCGTTGTCTGCAGACCAGTCTTCCAGAGGGAAGGTGTCTTCTCCTCCAGCAAGGACAACAAATCTCTGAAGGGGGCCAAAAAAACTGCAGCAGGGATTACTAATAGCAAACTCCAGGGATACAGCAGACATTACTCCAGATAGTAAAGGTCCAATGCTGAACAGGCAGGAGCTCAGCTTCTAAAATATCATCTTCCAGAGAGATATACCAACCTGGAGAAGATCTGTTTCCATGAGATGTTGTGTATCTGTTGATAGCATTCCTGGCAAAAACACCAGCATTAACATGATAAATCCTTTTGATGTCCCTCAGGCTTGAAGTCCAAGGACAGACAAAATGATAGGAAGATGGAGACGAAGAAAAAGCAGGCAGGGCTTTACATCTCAGAACTTATTTGCAGAGGAGGGATGTGGCATGGAGAAACACTCCAAATAAAGCTGGGTCTGGAGAGCCTCTGTTTGGGAAGGTCCCAAAAATGAATGAGGTTTTAAGGAGGGGTTACAAGAGGAGGCCGAGCAGGGAGCGGTTAGGAGGAATTTTAATTAACATCAGCAATTGCAATGTTATTTAATAGGGTCCAAAAAAACATCTGAGAGCAATGAAAGCTGAAACCAGCATTTTCGGAGCAAACAGAGGCAAGTGTGGGGCTGAGGGAGCTGGAGGGCTGGCTTCCTGGGGGATGAGGGGAACTTGAGGGGGTGGAGCTTCCGGGGTGAGAAAAGTTGGGTGTTCGGGGGAGTTGCTGGGTCAAACACTCCTGGTGGGGGAAGAACTGAGCATCCCTGGGATAGGAGATGTCCTGGCTCCTAGGGCTGTGCATGGTGCAAGGGAAGCACCAACCATCTGAGATGCCATTTAGGGAGGTAGAGAACCAGCAGCATCAGAAACTGGGGCCCTTTTGGGACCCAGAGGCCCCGCAGGGTGCACTGAGGGGCTGCTCTCTGGATTAAGCACCCTGCAGAGGCAGCTGAGCCCTGCATTCCCAAAGGGATGCCCATTCAGGCAAGAAATGGAAGAACGTGGCCTTGGTGAGGGCAGGGTGAAGGCACTGAGGACGAGCACCCAGATTTGTGCCACGAGGGTGGGGGCAACCACGGAACTGCGGCAGCACTGCGGGGGGACAGTGGCCACAGGCGACCACACGGGTCCATCACAAGCAGCTTTGCTCGCCCGGGAGCCTGGCACGCGTTTTGTGCCCTCTGGAGAGGACACCACGGCCCACAGTGGGGTTTGCCAGCCCGGATAAACCCCACAGTGAGTGCGGGAGAGACGGCCAGGCTGGGCTGAGCACGGCACACCAGCCTCAGCAGCTCAGGCTCGTCCCGTGCCCGAACTTGTCGATGGGGCTGTTCAGGGCGATGACATAATTACAGTTTCAATCGCAGATTAATAAGAAGTGGGGTTTTTTCAGCAAACTGTGAGGCATGCCTGAACTGGAAGGGCATTTCAGCTCCCCGCTGCCTGGGAGCTGAGGGTGCCATGCCCTCTTTGATGTCTCCTGGCTCTTACAAACACCGGCAGCGGCAGCAGCACTCGTGTCCCAGCTGCAGAACACCCTTCCCATGGTGTGTTCTCTGTCAGGAAGGATCACAGCTTTCATCTCCAGCACTCTGTTGGGCAACAGGTCTATAAATAGACTGGGGAGAAGCCATCTCCAGCCTCTAAAATAAACAAATTCTGCTGGTGGAGGAAAGTCATCCTAGATGCCACCCAGTGCACAGGGGCTGATAACTGAGAGGGAGGGGAAAGTAAGGCAGAAGCACTTTGCCCGAGGTCACTCAGAGTGCTTCTGTGATGTGACAAGCTCAGGGATGCATCTGGAAGGCTGCAGCAGCAGGAGAAACTGGCAGAGCGAGGCCAGCATGGACTATGAACCACTGTGTGACTGTGAGATGCGGAAGAGAGATCACACCCATGGGCCAGATACCAAAAGCCAAGCTTAAAGTCCAGGTTTTAGGGTTCTGGATCAGACTCTGAGATACAGCCACTCAAAACAAAGCCACAGAGGAGCAGAAATTTGCTTCAGGGAATGATGGATATGGAAGGATATATCCATTTCCATCATGACTTCTTTTCTCTGTGCAAGGTCTGCCTTTTTCCTCTTCCCCCATCATTTGATCCAGCACAGCTTACTTGGAGCATGTTCGGAGGTTTCAGTGCCTGATGGAGGAGCATTTGCACACCCCTGGACACGTCAAGCCTGGGACTGTCCTCAGCTGTTCCCAGTGAGAGTCCCAGAGCCCAGCCAAGCCCTGCCTGTCCAACTATTAAAAAAAACCCAAAAGAATTGCTCCCATCCTCAGGCTGATTTAAAAGTCAGGATAGCCATTTTTTCCCCTCCCCCTCTGAGTCGTCATCCTGCACTCCTAAAATTTCTCCTGCATTTGGAGGACTGGAGAGTTGTGCTTTCCACTTTTTCATGCCTGCCTGGCTCCTGGAGCTCACAGATGCTTGTGAGCCTTTTGCAGCCACTCAGAAGACACCAAGCAGAGTCCACAAGTGGGACTTGCATGGAGCTTCAAAAAGCAGTTAAGACTTTGACACAGAAGTGTATAACCAAGATCTGCTGTACCTTGTGCTTTCCTGCTCTTCATGTCGACCACCTCCACTTTCAGGTCCAGTTTAGACATTCATCATATTCTGCTTTATTATTATCTTGTGCACCTTATTGCTTCAGCTGAGGTAGTTCACTGGACTATGCATCTCTGCTGGAAGGAGATGGGTGTATTAGAACCTGCTGAGCTCTGAACATCAAAATCACCCTGGTACAAGCAGGTCTGTATCTGGAGATCGGTTTCCTCTAGTAAAGCAGGTCTCTATCTGGAGATCTGTTTTCCTGCAACAAAAATATGCCCCAGGTGAGAAATTTGCCTCCTGAACTCGGCGTGACCTCCAAGAGCTGAAAGGCTTTGGATTAGGAACATCGGGGTTGACTGTGCTGAAAATCAATCCAACCCTGGAGCCACGCTGCTGCCAAGTGTGGTGATGCATCCCTGCAAAAAAAAAGTCCCAAGAAATGTTGTTTTGATAGTATGCACACTAAAACATCACTGTTGGCCCAGTCCAGCAGTCCCTCTCAGGCTAGAGGTCTCCAGGGGGTAATCCCAGTTGTGGGTTCAGATGCCACTGTCCTTCTCTCCATGGGCAGCAGACGGATCTGGCAGCACCTCCAACTTGGAAAGCTGCTGCATGGGCTTAGTGCTTCAACTGCAGCCTTTTGTCCCAAAACAAAATCCCTAAAAAAAAAAAAATAAAAAAAAAGACCCTGAAGGGTTAAAGTAACAATGAAAGTTTTACGAGTCCAGGCTGCAGATGTTGCAGGCGGGGAGATGAAAGCAAACCTCTCCGCCTGGTTGTGGAGGCTCTAAAGCCCTGAACAGTCCGTCCGATGGAGGCAATTCCCTCCATTCCTGCTCCACTCTGTCTCCTGGCTGGAAGTGGTTCTGCCGGTGAGCCCACAAGCAGCACGTCCCTGCACGAGGCCTTTCCATCCCCACAGCTTGCCCTTGATCAATTATTAAAAGCAGAAAATTCTCCAACCATGAAATTCATCCCAGCTTCCCCACGGCTGCTGGGAGAACCAAACTGCAGGGCCAGAGCTTCCAGGGAAGGAGTAAATACCACCTCCAGCAGGGCCTTTTGGGGTGCTGGGGCATCTCCAGGGGTTTGCTTTTGTTTGCACCAGTGTTGCCCCTTGGCTCCTGCAGCCAACTCAGGTGAGCACACTGCCCACCCACTGCTCTGCGGGATCCCACCACCCAGCTCCCACCAAGATCAGGAAGGTTGGTTTCCCTTCCGTCGCCTCCATCAGGTCTGTTTCCCACTATCTTTCACTGGACCCCCTTTACATTCTCTTTATTTTCTAGTTTCTGCCTTTTGCAAGCTCTCAGCCTTGGCTTACCTTGCTGATGAGAGGCAAAACTTGTTTCCTGACCCATTTTCCACTGGAGATTGGCTCTGAATTGAGCTGACAAGCTTTGGTAGGTGTGATACTGGCGCTGAAGGTTGGGACCCCAAGCTGTCCTACTCCTTCCTTTGCAGAGTGCTTTGTGCAAAACAGATACTTTTGGGGATAGAATGTGATTTTTCCTATTTTAAGCATATTCAGATTGGCATTCTCATCTGGGCAGCTGTAGGGAATAACAGGAGACCCCCCTTAGCTCTCACACAGCAACTCCCTGGAGGTCTCTGGTGGTCCAGCTCCAGACTTGGGTATGCACATGCCTGAGAATAACTTGCATATTTTCTACAGGGCAGGGGATATAAATACATCCATGGTAATGCCAACCCTCTGCATTGCCACAACAGCAAAATTAGTAGTTAGTGCCTTGCAATATGTGGGATTTTTTTTCCCTTTTTCCCATGCGTGTTGTAACCCTGGTAACCGACAGCACCCGCACCGCCGTCTGACTCGCGCTGCTTTGTTCCCGTCTGGTACAAAAAAAGCCTGCAAACACTTCACCACACTGAAAGCTAATGAAACCACCCAGATTTGACTCTCAGAGCCGATCTAACAATCCAGTGGGCCTCAACCTCCCTCCCTTTAGCCCTAATCTTGCTCGAATGCAAGGGATGGAGCCACCATCTCTGAGCACCTGCCCGCAGCATCAGGATCAGCTTTGCTCAGAGGGGCTCAACACCTCTTGGCTGAAGGAATTTAGAACACCCCCAACCTCTCCATGGTGCCTACAGACTGAGCTGTGTGTGGAGGGTACACAGGCCCCCCTAATCTCTTGTTTCAGCCAGAATGGTCTGAAGTAAATACATCAGATGTCACGAGGCACACGCCAGGGCTGGGGACAGGGACACCAACATCCCTCTGCACAGGGTGTCTTAGCCACTGAAGTAGAGTTGTGCTCCTGATCAGCACTGCTTTTCCTTGCTCGCAAGTCCAATGAGCATCTCAGAAGCCCAGACCACCACCCCAACCCAAGACAGCAAAGCAGACCCTTGTTCCCACCACAGGGTCCTTCCAGGAGGATGAGTCACAGCACAGCTCGAGCTGCTTCAAGCACAGCTGCTAATTCAGGTCTTCTCCCTCCACACAACCTTTGTCACTCCTAGAAGCAGGAGATGAACTCACCCTCAGATTTCTGTCACTTTCAGACTTCATGAACCTTGTCACAAGGTTCAGGAGTTATTCAGAATTACAGAATCATAAAATCGTCAAGGTTGGAAAAGACCTCCAAGATCATCAAGTCCAACCATGTGTGCAGCTGACAGCCAGATGGATGTGTGAACATCAGAGCCTCTTGGCTTTCAGAAATCAGTATCTAAAAAAACCCAAGAGGATGGTCAGATTCATCAGCAGGAGCAATTTGGCAGTTTATAAGGGTGATCCAGCAGCATGACAAAGAGGAAGCATCCTGGGCTTTTCCACCAGAGCTGATGACAGGGACCTTGGCTGGTAAACATTACACAGCAGTAACTTCCCCGTTAACCACAAGAACCACCCAAGCCTCTCAAGTGTTTCATTTTTTTGTTTCATTTCATCTTTAAGCCACACAAAAATTTGTACAGTGACTTGTTGGAGACCCTGGGGATGTTCCTCTGGCTCCTCTATGCAAGGCTGAGAAGGGACTCCTCCTGCCCAAGTCTGGTGACACAGTGGGGTCACAGAGGATGGACCTCTCCAACTAGTGTTGGGTGTTCAACCATGGGTGTTCAGGTCCAATCCTGGCCTTGCTGTCACCCCCAGAACCTCACTTCTCATTGCTGCTTGCGCATAGACTGCTTTGGGCAAGGTCTTTGTAATGTCTGGCCCAAAAAAGCCCAGGACTCACCATGCGAGTCCATGATACTGCATGGCATGGGAGAAGCTCCATCCATCACTTCTTGCTGTGAATATTTTTCCCAATTAGCTGTCCCAGCCCATTTTCATCTCCTCCCTTAAACCACCAGGCATTTGTCCCCACCTTGATATGTCTCCACTTTTTGCCCAGCAAACCAGGTTGAATTTTAAAATGCAAGTAGACAACACAAAGCAAATGCTGTTTCCATGTGTGGGGGGGGTTTACTAATTCCTCCTAAGCCAATTTTTCTCCATTTTGCCTCCAGAAGGCCTTTCAGACCAGGGACATGGGCAGGAGGACCCATTCACCTCATGGACTGGAAGACAACCCACAGGACAAGAGCCCACAGATGCCTTGGAGAGTCAGGGGAGTGAGTCAGATGTTGAGCATTACCTGAGGTTGGGATCATGGCTCTGCACCACTTGCAAATGGTTTTCCTATGTGAAAAACCATGATCTCAAGAGGGTGGAATTTTACCTCCTTCCCTTGCAGTACACCAGCAGTTGACATTTTGACAATATTTTACGTATGATTTAGCACAATA
Source organism: Neopelma chrysocephalum (assembly GCF_003984885.1). NCBI lineage: Eukaryota > Metazoa > Chordata > Aves > Passeriformes > Pipridae > Neopelma > Neopelma chrysocephalum. The sequence continues at coordinate 2,869,524 of NW_020925758.1, forward strand.
ATTGCACCGTTTGACCCCTCTCTATTGCACTCCTCAGTTACTGCTTGGCAACATTGGGGAAGAAAAGGCCCAACCCTGCTGTAATTTACTTTGTTGCAGTATGTCATTAGAAGATTTAGCACTGATGATTCTGGAGCCGTGGTCCAAAGCAAGAGCACAGTTAACAGGGACAGACTGATGTCAGACATCCCAAATTTCCGGAGGAATCCTTCTCTGAGGAAGGGAGGAGGGAGACATGTCCTGCCGTCCACTGGAAAATCTGGACTTCAGACTGTCTCAACCACCTGATGTCTGAGCCTCTTAAGTGGATGAGATTTCCCTAAGGTGATTTCCAAGGAGGGAAGAGTGGAATCCACAGCTAAGCCGTACAGAGCACGAGGATAGGTGAGGTCCCAGGGCCTCCATTGTTCTGCTGGAAGATGTTCGTGGAGCTGGGGAGTGCCTGAATTTAGGTGCTGAGGGCATGGAGCAAGAAGGACATCATGTTGCTGTCCAGGAGCAACCTGTCAGCTGATGTATTTTCATTTGGGAAGGACCTGGCTCTGCTCTTGCCCGCAGATCCTCCACCCAAGGGCAGGTCGGGGCTGTGGTTCCGTTCAGACCAGGTTTACTCCAGGTCAGCGCTTTGCTTCCTGTGGCTGCAGCTTTTCTGAGCCCTAAAGATGGATTTACAGCATTGGCAAACCCCAGGCAAGGGGAAATTCTTCCTTGCTTAACCTCCAGTCTCTATTTTAACCTTCAGACTACCTCCCACTCACCCCAAATCTACCAGTTCTAGGGCTGAGTGAGCTCTGGGTGAATGGGGACACATATGAGCTGGTGCTCAGCATCCTTCTGTCACGTTCCTTTTTTTTTTTTTCCTTTCTTTTTTGTTGCATTGAATGAGGGCTAAAATTAGCTCAGCAGGAGGTGAAGGCTGGAACATTTTAGCTAAAGCTGTCATAGCACTGAAAAGCCATAGTTTTGCTGATTATTTCTCAGCTTTCTTACTGCTAACAGCATCGCCTGGCCGTTTATTTTGACAGATGAATGCAAGCAAAGATCCCGTAAAATAAAGTGATCCATGAGGCTTTTCAGGTCATTCTCCAGATGATTTAACATTTGACCTGGAAAGGCACGTCCAGCTGAAGGTCTGGACAGTTCAACATGTCATTGCCATGGCCATGTAGTCATGGTAGTCACATAAGGGATGTGGAGGATGTCCCAGACCCTCACTGCACCCTGCAAAAACAGCCTGCTGGCACTGCACCCATCATGGGGGCACCTCCACAGACAAACTCTGGGCTTAGCTGGATCATTTTTCCTCTTTGCACTGCGGTAGAACAATAGAAGAGTTTAAAGATCATCTCATTCCACCCCCCTGCTGTGTGCAGGGATACCTCCCACTGGCCCAGGTTGCTCCAAGCCTCATCCAACCTGCCCTTGGACACTTGCAGGGATCCAGGGGCAGCCACAGCTTCTCTGGGCAACCTGTGCCAGGGCCTCACCACCCTCACAAACTATTTCTTTCTAATAGTTTGAAGCCATTCCCCCTTGTCCCGTCCCTCCAAGCCCTTTTCCAAATTCCCTCTTCAGCTCTCCTGCAGCCCCTTTAGGCACTGGAAGGGGTTCTAAGGTCTCCCTGGAGTCTTCCCCAGGCTGACCACTCCTGGCTCTCCTGGCCATGTCATCTCATTCTCCATGACAGAGCTGCTTCAGCCTCTGAGCATTATTGTGACCCTATATATTTTGGAAAGCTGCTGTGAAGTGTTCATTTAGGGGTACATTATTTTTATCCTCTGCTTTCGGCTTTCAGGATGAGCAATTTTATGTAGTCTCTGTACCTCACAAGAGGAAATCCTGAAAGATAGGAAGGTTAAATTATTTGCTCACATCTCGTGGGCTGATGAGTGAGAACAAGAACCAGATCTCAGTTCAAGGGACAAAGCTAGCTATGCTACAATTTGACTCCAGGGCTTTTTCCACCAGGATACAGCACATACCTCATGGAACCAGGTGAAAACATCTGCAAAACACCTCTGCAATGCAGAGTTCTCTGGTGTGTCCACGTGGCTCAATGCTACTTTGGTGCCACACATGAGGGACAAAACTATCACCTCATCTCTTCTGGCTTAAGGCCCACAAGCAGTTTTCAGAAGCACAGTTTGGAGGTGGGAGAAGTACAAGTGAACCAAATATTCCCCATCTTTTGGTTAATCTAAGGCAAAAGCCATGCAGCTGTAGCAGCCCCATCCCTGGAAGTGTCCAAGGCCAGGTTGGATGGGGCTTGGAGCAACCTGGAATAGTGGAAGGTGTCCCTGCCCATGGTAGAGAAGTGGTAGAGATGATCTTTAAAGTCCCTTCCAACCCAAATCATTCTGGGATTTTTCAGATTCCTGTGCCTCTCAGACAGCTGACTGTAACCCCAGAGTGGTCACTGATGTGGTGGCTCCTAGGTTTGGAATGATCTAACCCCAGGGCACTACTGCCCACACAGACCTGCTCACACAGATCAATGCCACAAAAAACTCACACATAAGGAGTCAACAACTGGCTTTGCAATGAAGTTACCCGTTTCATCCTTCACCTACAGAACCTTTGACAGTGTTCCTTGAGCTCCTGACACATCATCACTGCCAGCTTGGCTGCTGGAGCACGGAGGTGTCATGTGATTATTGGATATTTCAAGTTTGCTGGCCAAAGCCAAATTGTAGTGTAGATGGCATTGTTTCAAGACTTGTTCTTAACAGTTGCCCCTTGGTACACATCAAGCCAGACAGAATGGCTGCATTCATCATGCCCTCAGCTTTCCATGCTGATTCCCACCTGAAGGACTGGGCAAGAGCCTGGAAACTCCCACACAAACCTTGCACACAATCAAAAGCCGTTTTGAAGCTGGTTCATGGGTTCAGTAACACGAATCCAGCTGAAGGCACTGTCCATTCAGAGACAACCAAATGCTGTTATCTCAGTAAATCCCTCTGGGATGGGCACCTCTCCATTGAGCAGAAGGCACAGCATGGAGCTTATGTTCACAGAGTCTGATCTGCTGCTTGTGTCCGTCCACCACCCGAAGGACAGCAGAGGCTGAAGTCACACTCCTGGGGTCCAGTCATTTTGGTAGGGTAGAATACAAACCTTTTACTTCTCCACATCCTCCAGTCTCCAGGACTCTGGCAGTTCCACTCAAGGTCCCTCTCCCCAAAAGGCAGGAACCAGCTGTAGGGACCTTCTCCCTGGCAGAGCATGTGCGCAAGGGGGAATGCGGGGCAGTGAATGCCTAAAGGAAGGGTGAAGAGGGGCAAAAGGAATAAAAACCTTTACTTCCAGAGGGGTGGGAGATAAGAGGGGTGGGAAATAACTGGCAAAACCCACGAAGGCTTCCTCCTCTTCTCAAATTTTCCTCCTCACCTGGTGGCACAGACACCTTGTGTCCCAGCACAGAGCAGAAGCTTGGCCTCCCCAGGTGTTTCAGGGACAGGGACAGCGTCAAATGTGAGCTGTGTCCTTAGCACTGGGGTTCTTTCAAAGCTGAAATTATGAAAAGCGGGAATAACCCAGAAGATATTGGGCAGCCAGTCCCTCCACTCTTGGGGCCTGATGGGGTGCACTCAAGCTGGGGAGCCCAAAGTCATGTGCACCAAATCGGCCCAACGGAGCCCAGATCTCACTGGGGTGATCCCACCCCGGTGCCACCCACGCCAGAGAAGTCCCACACAGGGTTGGGGTGGGTGCTCCCACCGCTGACCCCATGTAGGACCCACTTAGAGCAGCATCTCTCCTGCCTGCCTCCCCCCCCACCACTAAAAAAGCCACTTGGCACAGCTTGGGATCAAGTGTACATTTTTATTTTTTAACAGAACATAAACTCCTTTAGAAAAAAAAAAAAACAACATTCAGCTGGATGATAACACCCATAGAAAAAACACCAATCTCGTGTTCTTTTTTTTTTTTTTTTTAATTTGGCATTTGTTATTTGCATTTATATTAAAGCAAAGTGCATCTTTCTTATTTTTCTCGTTTATACACATTGCACAATACATAAATAATGATGCTTATAAAAGTCTTTATATTTACAAGTAATAATATATTTATATATAACATAAAATACATTTTTTTCTTTAATAAATCTCAGGGTTTTTTAAGGAGTCCTTTTTTTTTTTGTGTGTGTGTGTATTTCGAAAGCACTACAATGCTAAAGATCCAATGAGAATGCTCTCTTGTTCAATTAAACCTTTATATTTAGAAAAATAGCTTATGTTAAGGTCTAAACATGCTCATTGAGCTAAGAACAGTGTAAAAGTATCATACTCGTGTATGAATTCAAGAAGAAATGAAAGCACAACTGCATTTCCAGATAAGGTGGTACCTGGATAACCTGATCTAAGCAGGTTACAACAGACCAACTATGGTGAACACTTTGTCTTTTGTTTTCCCCATTTGTTTTTTTCTTTTGTTTTGTTTTATGGTTGGGCTTTTTTTTTTTAGGCTTAGGCTTCTGTCGCTTCACATCTCAGCTGAAATCACCAAGCACGGGCCATGGGCGAAGCTCCTCCGCTGTTGTTTTCTCCCCTTGCATCAAATCCACGGCCGTAAAACACACGGAAAAAGCAGTGGAAGGATGAACACAGTGACAAGACACGAACCCAGCAACAAGAAAAATACAATAAAAATTCAAAAGGGTCGGTAAAACACCCGGTTGGGAAAAGTTTTGCACCATCCTCCGGCGGCAACGCAGGGTTAGCACCGCTGGGGAAGGGATCTCGGTGTCACCGTCACCAGGGTTGGGAAGGTGGTGCGTAAAAAATACAGGTATCTTGTTGATTTGTCCAAGAGAAGGAGCTGTAACATAGAGCAAGTGGCTTTCAAATCCGTCGATCCCCTTCAAAGGTGTGAAATAATTATCTTATGTGATTCTAGATATCCCCCTTGCACCCTTCTCTCACCCTTCTGAGTCATTGGTCATTCACACTTCTAAAAAATAGATATATTTATCAAAATACCCCCAAGGCGAGAAAAAAAAAAATATCTTTCCATAAGCTATTTCTCGAAACGAAGAGAGGGGTAACAAACAAAAACAAAACAAAACCAAAAAGTTTGCATGAAAAGCAAGCACTCAGAAGGAAATAGTAGCAGCAAAGTAGTATAAATGTCATGAGTCCACACTGTCTCGAGTCATCGGTTATTAAAAATAACCTCCAACCAGCACGGGCAACTGCTGATGAACTGTCTCGTGTAGCACTGGCCCCAGCCTTTCACAAAGCTGATCTGAACGGTAAATCCGGTCCACGGCTGCTGCATGAACTCGTGGTCGTTGGGTCTCTGCAAGCTGTACGCCTTCTCGTAGTCAAAAGCCTTGATGGAAAAACCCGGAAACACTTTGTGAACCAGCAACGTCCTGGAGTCGGGGTTGTCCAGTGTGGCCGACTTGATGAAGATGGGGTAACTGCTGCGGTTGTACACCCACACGCCGTCCACTTCCTTGGTGAGCTGGATGCCGTAGCCGATCTTGCTGCGGACCTTCTGCACCAGTTGGCTTTTGTTGTCTGAGTTGAGCTGTCCGAGGCAGAAACCATTCCCCTGAGGTAGATCATAGAAGATATCCAGGGAGGGCTCTTGGACAGAGTACAGCCGACCCACGCGCGTCTTCTCTTCCCAGTATGCCACCACACACCAGTGTGACCTATCCCCTGGCTCCTGAAGAACTTGAGAATCTGCAGAACAACAGAAAACAAAAAAGAAAAGGAGAAATTTAGCACCGGGGGACTTAATATGAACCAAAAGCGACGCAGAAACGGCAGGACCTTGCCCTGCCCATGTCTTCATGATGCTCTCCATGCACACACCAACATCCACAGCACACCCTCTGTTTCCAAAAGTCATGTTATCAAGAACATTTCCAGGTCTGGGGAACTCCTGTGCTGTTCCAGTGCCTAGCTTTAGCTGGATTTATGGGTCCTAAATCACCAGGTCCATCTTTAAAGGTGGCTTCAGACACACCAGCAGCCCCTGTGGCACAGTCACCCTCACCCACACCAACACCAGGACCATCTTCAGTAGCAAAAGGAGGGGAGATGCTCCGGCTAGCAGCATCCACCAAGACCAAACACACTAAGGCCCCTCGTTTTTACCCAACAAATGGTGGATTAATTTCCATAAATAATGATCAGATGCTGCTAAGAAAACCACACTGAAGTTCACTCCATGGGACCAGAGGGGATGGGAACTTGCCCCCAGTTCATGGGGCTTTTTCCTACCCATATGTAGAGCCTGGGTGATGGAGAGGATGGACATGTCAGACAAAACCCTAGCTCATGGGAAGCACCAAGAGATAGATGGAACCAAAAATCTCACACTTATTAACAAAAATGGCTTTAAAAGCCTCAAAAAAAAAATCCAGAACTAAATTCCCTTAGCCCTTCTTTTAACTTCCTTCCCCATAGCTACCCTGTGCGTGCAGCAAGGATATGATGTAGGAGGAAAAAGCAAGGGAGGAGGAGGGAAAAAATGTGAGAAAGCCCCTTTTCCTTATGGAGGATCCCTAGCAGGCTGGCGCTGATCAGCGGGTAATTCCTTCCAGCCTCAGTAGGCATGTTAAGACCTGGGAACTATTCATCTCTATAATTGTATTTAAAAAAAAAAAAAGTTTAAAAAAAAAAAACCTAGCTGGGAATGCAAGTTAGTGAGCACTACCAAAATAATCCCCTGCACCATGGGAGACGGGATGGTGGGTGACCCAGCAACCCAAAGCCCTCCCTGCAGCTCCTCAACTCCCCCCCTCCCCATGGCAACACGCTGGCTTCCCTGTTTTCTCAATTTTTTGCTATTAATAACCCGTTTCCTCAGCGCAGGCGTTTTTCTCCCGTCTCGGAGTTGTGTTTGAAGCCCTGCACTGTTCTTTTAAGAGAGAAAGAAAGAAAGAAAGAAAGAAAAAAAAAACCCAACCACACACTTTTAATTTCCTCATTTCTATGCCAGCGAGGAAAATATTTCTCCGGTCGCTGGAGGCAGCTACTAAAAATGGGCCTGGCCATGTATTGCCTCAAAATAGGGACCCTCGCTCCCAGGTTAAACCAGGGTGGGGGTTCCGGTCGTGGTGGGGTGGCCCCTGGGACAGCATCTGTCAAGGTGCAATTTGGTTTGTCCTCCCACCTCCCTTTTTTGGTGCCTCACAAGACTTTGTTGTAGATAACTTTATATCCTGCTGGAAGCAGGGACAGAGAAGGAGGAGGAGGAGGAGGGACAGGGTGGGCAGTTTGGGTTTCCTCCCCACTAACCCAAACAGGGTGTCCCCCACCCAAAGGTGCACTCAGAGGGGCAGGAAATACCCCCAAAGGTGGAGTTTCCACCACCCGCCTGGGAGATGGAGGAACTGGGATGCGGGATGCCTGGGAGACAGAGGAATCTGGGGAGGATGATGCTGGATCCAGGGGAAGGATGCTTCTAGATCCGTGAGGAGCATGGTCCTGGATCCAAGGGGATCTCCACTGAGCACCCACCACCCTCCTCCCCACTGACTGCCTGCCAGTGATGTTCAGAGCCCCTTGGGTTTTGTTTCACAGCAGCTGAGGGAATTCTGGAGCAACAGCCATTGAATCCCTGCTGAAATTCCTATAGGTTTTTATCTATTAGAACATAAAAGCATCCCTTTCAGGAGGGAGCAGGGGGTGAAAAAAGGACTTTTTCACCTGGCATTTGTGCTTGCATTGGTGAAGACCACTTAACAACCAGCCCGTTGCCACTTACAAAGAGTTAGTTAATTGCCAGAGCATTTAAGGAAAAAAAAAAGAAAAAAGTAAAAAAAAAAAAAAAAAATAGCAAACTGCCTTGGCGATGAATGAACAGGCCTTTATGGAGGGCTGGAAGTTCATGAATGAATCCCACTAGGTTTTTCAATGACATGGGGTGACCAGACCTCAAGGACGAATCTTAGGTAATCCGGGATATTTTTTTTTTTTTTTAAGGAGCTGATGCCAGCACACAGTATAAATATGCCAGAGCCTCTTCCGTTTGCGGGCTTCGGCTGTTGACTGGATGTCTAGTCAAAAAGCCATGAGAATATAAGGGTTGAGCTCGGATAAACAGGCTCAGGCCTCCTTGCCAGCCGCCACCAAAGCTGCTTTTCACAGTTGTTGGGACCCCATCAGAGCCTCCTCACTCCCACCCACCTCCCCAGCTCTGGCATCCGCCAGGAAAAGGGGTGGGAAAAGCCAGTGGCATCACCCAGGCAGGAGAGAAGGAAAAAATGACTCAGAGATGCTTCCTACAGTGACAGACTTTTCTTTTTTTTCCCCCTAAAAGGCTTTTTTTGGTGGCAATGATCTGTGCAAATGAAGCAAATAGAAGAGATTTTGCCCAAAAATGCAGTTCACCCCGTGGAACCTGGGGTCATGGCAGGGACCCACCATCCAACTCCCATCTCTGCTTTCTGCCAACTCACACAAAAACCCAGATCCCAGGAAATTCACAGCCACATCATCCTCAAGACACCCTCGTGTGCGACAGCCCACAAACGGCTGCAAACGCTTTGGGATCCCTGTTTTGAGTTAAAAGCATGGTTTTTACGAGCAACTCGGAGCAAACACGTCCCTTTCTAAATGCCTGGAGAACTCCCAGCAAACTGGGAGCGTTCCCATATTCCAGCAAACAATGATAATGTTTAATGCAATAAACATCCGCGCTATTATTTCGTTATTAAGCACCCCTCCATTTGCTGCTATCGCTGGGTTTATTAGGATTTTCCATGGTTCCCACTGCAGCCTGTCTCGGGGCTCCGCCAGGCTCCCCCCTCCCACACCCCAGCACGTTGTGCAAGCTTATTGTGCAAAAATAATAGTATAGGAATAACTGAAAATAAAGTGAGTCCGCCCTCGGGAATTTAGGGAATTAGTTTTATTGGTCAACTCGTAGTCGGGTCAACGGAGAACAACCACCCACAACAGTTCCTCGCAGAGGGGGGAAGTCAAGGCAGTAACTTGATACCCCAAAGTCCTTAGGGTGACACTTTTTGTAATTCTGATGCAGGCAATCCATCACCAGTGATGCCCCAGCACAACCATATTATACAGTATTTCAATCCCACTGGAAAACTCTTTTTTTTTCCGTATTTTTCACACCTTTCTGAATTTTCCTGAGGGGCTGCCCTGACTTTGCCAATGCAACCCTCGTCCTCCATAAAAGCATCATCCCAGCTGCTTCCCAACACGCCAACCAGCACAAGAGGCTGTGAGGTTCCCCCACCACTTGCCTTGACCCTCAGGGACACCAAATCCTGCCCAAAATTGCTCAATAAAAGACCACAGTCAGGATGCCTCTACACTGGGGGTGTGCACATGCCACCTGTGGGCTCAGAGCATCATCCTACTCCAGGCAGGGATGCCGCTGAAAATGCTTCATCCATACAGAAATCCTGCAGGACTGGATACCAAAGCAATAACTCCAAAAAATTAACTGCTGCTGAGACCAATGAGGTCCAGAGGACGGTGGGTATGGGAGATTGACACCATGGAAACACCCAAGTTTAACAGAAAGGCCCCACACTTGGTTCTTCCAAGCCGTGGAAGGAGGACTCACACCTCCCATCACTTGAAGTGGTAGGAAATTTCTGGTGTGGCTTTTCTCCCCATCACATGAGCACTTTTAAGATGATGAAACCATGTCATCCATAGTTTTTCTTTCCAAGCTCCATCAGTTTTATTAGCCATTTGGGAAGAAAAAGTGTTTGGTTTTTTTTTTTTAATTTGTAAAGAACCAAAGCATTTTAGCAAAACTGAATTTAAAAAATAATAGTAATAAACTAAAACAGCATAGCTCCTGTCCACCTTTTGGATCTCAGCCTTGTGCCAGGGCCAAGTTCATGGACACAAGAGGGGAGGTGGGCTTGGGATCTTTTGTTTGTGTTTTGTTTTGACACAGTTAAAAGTTTTCCTGTAATCAACTGACTTTGAAAAGAAAACAGCAAGTTTAGCACACACTGAGCTATCTCACCCGCCAGGACTGCCCCCAGCAGATCACGTCAAGAGCTGTCAAAATCGTCACCAGTATCTGCAATAATAACAATTCAGTGCTGAAAATGGGAGTAAACCGGTGTTCCTGATGAGGTTTTTAAATGCCTGTAACTGGATCTTTCATCAATGATATTAGGATTAGAGGCCAATAAAATTATCCAGCTGCAGAGTTGTTTCAAACAACATATGAATGCTTTTTCTAATATATATATATACTTATATATTTATTTTTTGAAAGGGCAATTTTGATCCCGAGCATCTTCTCACGCTCTTCCTAAACTACTCACCATCTCACCCCCTCCTCTCCCTCATTCCTATGTCATCCCTGGGTCTGGCTTCCCCATCAGACATCAACCCTTACACAACACTCACCATGGTAGCATCTACCCTGAACTGCTAACGGGTGTCTTCTCATTTTCACAGAATCACAGAATGGTTTGGGTTGAAAGGGACTTTTAAAGACAATCTTGTTGCAGCCCCCTGACGTGGGCAGGGACACCTTCCACTAGAACAGGTTGCTCCAAGCCACATCCAACCTGGCCTTGGACACTTCCAGGGATGGGGCAGCCACAGCTCCTCTGGGCAACCTGTGCCAGGGCCTCACCACCCTCAAAGACAGCAATTCCTTCCCAATATCCCATCTAAACCTGCCCTCTGCAAGTGGGTCCCCCTTGTCCTGTCCCTCCATGCCTTGTCCCAAGTCCCTCTCCAGCTCTCCTGGAGCCCCTTTAGGCCCTGGAAGGGGCTCTAAGGTCTCCCTGGATCCTTCTCTTCTCCAGGTGAACCCCCCCAGCTCTCCCGGCCTGGCTGCAGAGCAGAGGGGCTCCAGCTCTTGGAGCATCTCCATGGCCTCCTCTGGACTCTCTCCAGCAGCTCCACGTCCTTATCATGTTGAGGACCCCAGAGACTCAGAGAGATCCCTGCCAGGCTTTCCAGGAGACAGCTTTCTGCCGGAAAACAGGTGCTGTGGGCACCTGCTGAGGAGCAGATGAACACATTACAGTCCTTCCCCCTTTATCCACCTGCACACACGGAGGGCGATCTGTGCTTAAAAAAAAAAACAACGGGCTGGACTGGTGTCAGCACAACGTGTCGTCTGGCTGGGCCGGGGCTGAGACCGAGCTCAGCGCGTCTCGCACCTGGTAATCTCTCTTGGCTGACCTTAAGTGGCATTTGTGTGCCCGGGGCGGAGACGTGATCACTGTCTTCTCCTACCCTTCAAGATGGAGGCACAAAACCTGGAATTTTTTACAGGTTTTGTTTTTTTGTCGTGCTCTTCCAAAGGGTCTTCAGGACAGCTGGGGCACTCCCATTGCTGCTTTGCCCCTTCCTATTATTATTGGCAAGTGCTGATTTTGTAGGATCTCAGGAAAAACACACACCCCCCACAGGCCCTAACTCGAGAAGTGAAGTGGCATAACATCAAGTTGAGGAGAATGCAGAGCATGACATGCTCATCAAAATAAAATAAAACGGGCACCCAAAACTTAAATCTCAGGTTATTTACAGGGTGAAGGGACAAAACAAAACAAAACAAAACAACAAAAAAGAAAACCCAAGAAAAACACCTAAAGACAGATTTCCAGGTATGTTTTGCAAAAGCAAAGGGAAAAAAAAATCCAAATTAAAGGATATACCCTGCTGCAGAAAAGGGTCTTTGTGCCTTTAACGGAGTTTGTGGGCATTCTGGAGACACCACCCACGGCAATGTTTGCCCCAAACCTTTTATATCTCCCTGCACACAAGGGCTAGACAGCTTCACCTTCCTCACCACCCCCTGATTTTGATGGCTGGGATGGTTTCTGAAAGCCTAATTTAGGGGATGGCTATGTGTTAAGCTCCTGTTGTTTGCAGAGAAAATAAACCCTTACCTACTGCAGGGATGCCACCGCCCAAGGTGGCCTGTGGGGTCCCTCCACCTCGCCAGCACAAGAGCCCCCAAAGAGCTGAGACAGTCAGTCACGTCAACACATACTTAGGGAGCCTTTAATCTGTGGATTATTGACACGATAGACCATAACATCTCTTTAGGAGCCATTACAGCCCATCGTGTCAGTAGGTACTTATGCAGTCCTTAATCCGCGGATTGACAGGCTAGACCATAAATTTGTGTCTATGCCTAATTAGGCAGCTCTTATTACTCAGCATATACAGTAGTCAGGCAGGCTAAAGAGCCTTAAGATTATTTCTTTAATTTATTAACAAGTTGTACACCCAATCACTCAAATGGCTCCTTGCTCCCCGCAAAATCAGTCAACCTTGCACGAAAATAAATGTCCACCTGAGTTTCCCCACAAGACTTTGGTTTGCTGATGCTGTCTAAGGGCGAGTTCAACGAGGACAAAGGGGATAAAACATGGCAGAAGCCACCAGGGGAAGGAGTCTCTTATTTCCCAATATTTCTGGGGCTTTGGCTCGGATTTGACTCAGTGGCCACCTACAAGTTTGGGAGTGCTCCGCTCAGTCCCCAGGTGACCCAACCAAGAACTTCCATGACCTTCACCACAGCTGGGAAACCCCCTTGTGAAATCAGGACAAAAATGAGGTCAGGTGAGATGGTGGGTAGAGATGACTCACCCCTGAGGACATCCCCTCAGGTTCCCACCCCAGTTTGGTGGCATCTTGAGCCAACTTTCTCCCAGCCTGGAACCCAGCCCTGACCTTTTGAGGGTTAATTCAGGGATGGGACAATAAAATCAAGAAGGTAAAGTGAGAAAGGAGCCCTCTAAGAATGTTGCTGCAGGCCTACAGAGACTCCAGAGCACACACCAGTATGGCAGACACCAAGGCTGAATCAGGAGGGGTGTCCAAGGTTGAAAAATATGGGGTGATCAATGTCCCCTGCATTGCAGGACAGCAAAGAAAGAACCCAAGTGAAACTGCTGAGTTCATGGAGTCCACCAAACCAGAAATTTGATTCATAAACATCCCATTAGTCACTGCTCCTGTCTAATTACGGTGATTAATCAATTACCACGGCTAAAAACGACTCCAGAAGAGAAGAACCCTTTTTTTGTGACCATTCTCTTTAAAAGCCAAGCAAGGCTGGAGCTACAGGGAGGTGGGGCGGGGGGGGAAATACACAGGCACACACCAAAAATGCCTGTCTGCCTGTCTCCAGTGGTTAGAGGAGCCAGCTGACTCCAGTTTCCTCTGTACCAGGCTTCAGGCCTCATCAGCCATGCAAATTATAGAGTATCGTGCTGTCTGAAGGCCGAATTTCGACTCAGCTCAGAGAAAAGCCTTAGAGGAAGGGTGGGGATGAAGAAGCCAGCCAAATCCATTCATAATATTTACAGTAAATGGGCCTCTTTGCTGTTGTTTAGTATACAGTCAGCCTAATTATTTTTGAAGTTTTAATTTAAAGAACCGTCTTTATCTGCCTCTCCTTCTGCACCCCTCAAAGGTGTGGGAAAACTTTTCCCTTGTTTCAAAAAAGCAGTAGGACGGGAATCCCTTCCCCAAGCTCCAGCCCAGCAGTTGGGTGGGACACAAGGATTCTTCAAGATGGGAGACCTTGCCAGAGTGGTCTTGCCAACATCCATGAGGTTTTTAAGACACCCAGGCCATCCAAATAGCCACAAGGGCATGCAGATCCTTGTGGAAAACCCCCAGAAATGCTATTTTTGCTGCATGTGTCCCTGTTGCTGTTCTCCCATGCTGGTGGGAGGACTTGCTGGCTTGGGAGGTGCTGCATGGTGCTCCACTGCCCTGTGCACCCTCCAGCCTCCTCCCCTTCCTTGAGATCAACGTGGAATAATCACACTTTCGTAACAAATCAGACAAGAGGCTCCTCTGGAAAACACAGGAATCCCGAGCCAGTGCTCATGAGATGCTGCCATGGGAGCCCCAAGTGACTCAGGGCTTGGTACCAGCCCCAGCTCCCAGAGAGGAGCAGCCACCTCCATGCTTCAGCCTCAGTAGCTACCAAAGACACACCTCTTCTCCACCCATACCCAACCCAGATCTCAACCAGAAAACTTCTGAGAAAGAGAAGCCAGCACACAAAGGGATCCTGACTTACAGCGATGCAAATCAGACGCGAGGTGAGCTTGCCAAAATATCTTTCCCCGGCTTGGGTTGTGCTGGAGGCTCCCCTGGCAGCATCCTGCCCATCACCTTTCCCGGATAAATCACGCCACAGACGCTGAAGCCACCAGAGGCCACCAGTCCACGCCAGCCATGGCATCACTGACCCCCTCAAAGCAGCCACCGAGCTCAGGTTTAGAGGATGGCCTTAAAAAGCTTTGGTAATTTAAAAATAAAGCTCCACTGTTGCAAATAGGGTCACTCAGTATCTGGTGATGCCCTGGGGAGGGTAGGGATACAGTCACACCAAAGCCACAACCCTCCACTGACAACATGCAGCTATGTGGGTTACACGTTAAAAACCTTGTAAAGACCTTAATAAAAACTGAAGTAGAGCAGTCTAGGATTTCCAAATGGGATACCTAATACACAGATGTGTGTTAGGATTTTTTTCTTCCCCCCCCAGCTGCATTCCATACAGACACAGACACAGCATCACTGCCGTTCTCATTTCAATATTGAAAAAAAAGCCTCTCCCTGCAGCACACCGACCCAGAATTCTCACCAAAGACTGAAAACAGACGTAAATATATGTTTCTCACCCCACCAAAAAAAAAAAAAAAAGCCCACCTCTCCTAGCTCTTCTCCCAGAGCAGCATCTCCCTCACAGGGACGTAAACGCATGGAAAAAGCAGGGTAGGAACAAAAGTCCTTTTCACGCTCATCGTGCCCTGCTCCATAACAATTATGAAAACTGTTTAGCTGGGCTGGCATTTGGAGCATTTACTGCATTCCTGCCAATAAATTCCAGTCCCGGATCCGATGGAAAAGGCTCCCTCCCTCCCCTTTCCCCTCCCTCACTTGCCTTCATTCCTCCTGGCTTTCTTTACAACCTAATACCCTGTCGACGCGGGGCCAGGGCCTACTTAGGGGGAAAAAAAAACACCCAGCGCCAGACTGGAGACAGCAGGCAGACTGAAAAAGTTAATCATTACTTCTGTCTGCCTTCATAATCTAATCACGCCTATTCCTAAGAGCAGGCGAAAAGCACGCTGGAGTACAGGCAGGGTCACCACCCAGGGACGGACAGACGGACAGCACCAGCCCCGACCCGCGCAGGGGGCAAGCGCGGGATGGACGTGAGGGATGGACAGACGGGACGGACGGCGTTGGGACGGAGTTCACAAGCCTGGCCACGCACACACCCCTCCCCTCGCCTCTCACTTTGCTCTGGATTAATAACGCGTAGCAATTATAGAGAATATTATATTCATTAAGTAATTAACCCTCCTGGCGCTCTGGCGGAGATGGCACCCCCTTCTCGCAGACGGAGGCCGGCAGAGGTTTGCCCCAGGCTATAAAACGGGGCAGGTCGGCAGCACCCAGATTAAAAAAAAAAACAAAACACCAAAAAGCTCCTCGTGGATCATCTCACCCACCAGTTTTGGTGGCAACAGCAGAGCAAGGTCCCAGGAGGGGACCATGTCATCATCGGGGTGCCACCACCCAGAACCATCCTCCCATGGGGACAAAGCTCAGAGGATTTGGGGTGTCACCAGCACCCAGCAGCATCCACCCACGGGGACAAAGCCCAGGGAAGTTGGGCATCACCAACAACCAGCAGCATCCACCCATGGGGACAAAGCTCAGGGGATTTGGTGTGTCACCAGCATTCTCCCATGGAGACAAAACCCAAGGGATTTGGGCATCACAGAGACCCAGGAAGCATCCTCCCATGGGGACAAAACCCAAGGGATTCGGGCATCACTGAGACCCAGCAGTACCTTCCCACAGGGATAAAGCCCAGGGGATCTGGGCCTTGGCAGACCCAGCACCACACCAGCTTCCCCAGAAAGCAACTGCAGTGCAATATCTCAGGTGAGCCAAGGCTTCTTGCTCTTGACACCCAGGATACATTTTCAATGCTTGGCTGTGACAAAGAACAGGAAAACTACAGGCCTCTGCCTATGATTTATGGGTTTGTTCCTTATCGTGAGCTAAGAACTCTCAGCCTGGCTTCCAAAGCAAATGAATTCATCACTTCAAACGCAGTGATGTAACTTCAGGCTCCCAGCTCCTTTTCCAAATAAAACTCCTGTTATTTGATTCCTGCTCGAAGAATGATTTTATGGAGTTATTTACTCCGTCCGCTCTGCCTGGGAAGGTGCTGTCGGAGCCCAGCCACAGGGTCACTGACAGCCATCCCACATGG
Organism: Neopelma chrysocephalum; assembly: GCF_003984885.1. Lineage (NCBI taxonomy): Eukaryota > Metazoa > Chordata > Aves > Passeriformes > Pipridae > Neopelma > Neopelma chrysocephalum. The sequence goes on from NW_020925758.1 coordinate 2,885,751, forward strand.
GCGAGCAGGATCTCATCTCAGGGTTTAGTTTCTCAACTATTTTGCCATTTTCCCTGCTTTTCCACTCAAAACCCCACCTTGCACACCAGCGTGTGAACAGACACATAATGCCTCTGGTATTATTTTGCATCACCCGCCATGGAGGGACCTCCTCCTCACCAGTGATGCCTGGTAATTTTTATCATCCCTAAATTCAACCCATAGGTTTCCATCACCAAAAATTATTGGATCCAGAGCCAACTTCACCACTTGCAAAAGCCATAGATGTTTGAGCTTCCACCACCTTCCCAACCGCCCCGTTTCTCCAACACAAAGCCAGCACTTACTGATGCAGGTCTGGTTCTAGCAAACAAAATCTATTTAACCTATATATGTATTATATAGAATTCTACACAAATATGGAATCTATCCAATATACAATGAATATATTGAACATATTCATTATATACTGAATATATCCTATATAACAAAACATATAGTATATTGACTATATTATCTCCATATCCATTAACCTATACAAATAGGTTGAATAGATTTTGCTGAATATTTAACCATCTACAGTCTCACTTATGATGTATATCTATAGCTACATACTTGCAACAAGGGTTAAGAGCCCCCAGCTGTTCTGAATTATTCATGATGGCAAAATTTGCCTTTCCACCTGCCCGGGTATTCAAGGAAAAGCCAGGAAAGCCCACGGGAGCCAGGACTTCACCCCAAAGGTGGCTTGCCAAACCTCAGCACCCCACCAGGGATCTCACTTCATCCCTGAGGGAGGATGAGGAAGGACCACAGAGCCAGGTAGCAGCCATCACACACAGAGAAGCATCACAAGAACATCACCAGGACCTCCTGCAACCACCCCCCGGTGCTTCGGCACTGCCAGCACAATCCAGCCAGGGAGGCTGAAGCCAGTATGGTTTTTTTATTCAGTGAGGTTAAAAGGGTAGAGAAGGGCTGAGCCAGCTCTTACAGGGTGGTTTTTTTATTTTTTTTTTCCCCTTGCAAGTTAAAACCAAGATAATGACACTGGGTGGGGACCAATTTGAAGGGCTGAGCAGCCAAACCAAAATTAGTCTCCCAGCCAAGAGCTTCCTAGGCCTCACAGTTTGGGGAAGGAAGCTGAGAAAAAGCATGAAAATAAAAAAAAAAATTCCTTGGGAAGCCAGAGCGTCGCACTCAAGCAAAGGTGACCCTTCTAGTCAAATATTTTTCAATATAATAAAAATAAAATCAAGTGTTGGAGCAGCCTCCCTCGGAAAAGCAGGGCCCATGGGATGGTGTTTTTTCCTCCCTTTTTTTCTCCTTCTTTCTCCTCCTCCCCTGGCACTTTCTTTCCTTTCACTAATAACTATGTTTTCTTGCATTTTTTTTTCTTGGCTCTTTCCTCATAAAAGACTGATGTAATTTCCTGTCTTGTCCCAATGTTTCCTGTTAATTAACAGGGTGAAAGTTATCATCACGCATTTGAATGGTAACCCAAAAGAGGGGAGAGGAAAAAAACCAAGAGAAAAATTAATAAAAAAGAAAAGCAAAAAGAAAGAAGAGAGTGGGGTTGTCTGCTAGCAAACACCACATCACATCCCCAACAGCACAAAACCCCCTGGAAAAAGCTTTTTGGAACTGATGACTTGAGACCATGGGCAAAGATCCCCCCCAAGGGTGGCTCTCACAGCAGGTTTGTGCACAGGGGATCCGAGCCCCCACCCTCCCCTGGATGGGGATGGAAAATCCCTGCAATGCCTGTCCAGAAAAGTTTGTTTTTTCTTGCATTACAAAGGAAAATATAAAAAGAAGGAAAACGAGAATAAGAGGAAAAACAGGAAGAAGAAGGAAAACAAGTATAAGAAGAAAAAGAAGAAGGAAGAAGGAGGAAAGAAAAAAAAGCAGGAGAAAATGAAGGAGAAAAAGAAGACAAAAAAGAAGAAGGAAAACAGAAGGAAAAAGAAGAAATAGAAGAAGAAAAAAAGACAACAAATTAATAAAAGAGAACAGACATAAAGTAAAATAACCTGCAGAGGAAGAAGCAGATGGCAACACGGAAGATGTTGCCTTTATTAAAAGAAGAAGTTGAAGAATAAAAAAAAAAAAAGAGAGAGAGGGAGGGAGAGGGAGAGAGAGAGAGAGAGAGAGAGAAAACCCAGGGGCTAATCCAAAGACAGCAGGCGGAAATCCTGCGAGCCGCCGAGAGAGCTCCTTCCCTCGCCCGACCTCAGCCCTGAGCAGGATCAGGCCTCCCGCTCCTCCGTGCCCTCTGTTCCTCAAGAGCAGCCGTGACGCAGCCGGTACCCCGGTGGCACCGGGGCCGCGCCGGCACGCCGGGACCGGGGGGGCGAAAACAAAGCGATTCGGGCAAAAAAGCAAGGGCGGCTGGAGCAGAGACCGTGCCTCGGCGGTTAATAATATCTCGGCGCTGAAAATAAACTGGAAAGGAAGCTCCTTTGTGACAGTAGGCAGGCGGCCAGGCTGCGGCGTGGGTCATTCACGCCGGCGGGGGGGACGGCAGTGGGGCTGGCACCCACCCACCTGCCCGGCCTGTGGCCCTGCTGGAGCACAGCTGGGGCTGGGGAGCGGGTCCTTGCACGCAGTGTTCTCCCCTGTGCGCCCTAAAATGGGGTGCACCCCGTTTTAAGCCAGCGTGGAGGTTTACGGTCTTGGCCGCCGCGGTTCGAAATAGGCATCCCCCCATGCCGGTGGCGGGGAAATGCATGTGGATAATGTTACTGGTTCCTCTAGTGTAAGTGATACCCACTGGCAGACAGCAGGGATGGAAACGATGCAGCCCAAATCCCTGCCAGCCCGGGGCTGCTCCTCTACGAGTGTTTTTGTCCCATCGAGTTTTAAATGTCCCCAAATGATCAAGTTGCCGGCGCTCATCGGGGCGGCCGCTGCGAGCAGGGCACGGTTTGGATTGACACCTAACTTCCAAAATTCTCCTTTGTGCCCTTGTTACTCCCTAAAAAGTGCCACGTTGAGGGATTAAAATGCGATTGTTCCCCTCACAACTCCCACCATTGGTCCACACCACCATCCCCCACCATGGTGGATTTGCTGGTTCCGGGGTCTTCTTCTGCATTTTATCATCAGCTGTTCCAAAGGTTGGGAAAAATCAGCCAGCACCTGGAAACATGGATTTAATGGAGCTGTACAGGTATGGGCTGAAACAACCAGTACCTAATGGGGGGAGCACCTCTGCCACCACGTCTTTATAAAACGCATCATAGAATAGTATCTAGGAAAGGCTCAAGAGGCTCTGGAGCACTTAAAAGTAATTGTTAAATGGGTTCTATTTGCTTTGGGAGGATTTTGTTCAGAGGAGGATGCCCCCTGCATCCCTGCGGCAGCACAGGGACTATCCTGGCCGTGTCCCAGGGGGGTCCCCACAGGGTGAGAACCCCCTAAAAAAAAAAAAAAAAGAGCCCTCACGGGGCTCAAGGAACCCGAGCGGGTGGCCAAGCCAAGAGCCCGGGGCCGATGCCAAGCGCCGGCTCCCTCCTCCCAGTCGGCCACGGTCAGATGATGTGCGAGGCGAGCCGGGAGGCTCCTAGTCTGGCAGGCAGCCTGCTCTGCTCCAGAGGCTCCAGTGCTGTCATCCTGGCGTTAACCCCTGATAACCTTGTCCTTTCCAGGACAGGACGGTGGTTTTTAGGTAGGCAAGGGGGTGTGTGGGGGAGGGGGGAGTCGTTGTCTCCCAACGAGGCTGGGAAGGAAAGGGTGCAACGCCCCGCGAAGCTCAAAGCAAATAATAAAAAAAAAAATATTAAAAGGACACAAGCTCAAAAATAAACCAAAAATAAGTGACTTAAAGAAAAAAAAATTCCCAAGCAATTGTTTATCCCTGGGACAAATATACAATCCTAGTTCCACAGGAAGAAGTCTCAATTTCAGATTATAATAGGATGCCAATTTGTAAATAAAGGCATTTCACAGGAGGTTATAAACTCTGTAGGAGAGGGAGGTGGAAGTAGGGGGAACGGGAAAACACAGGCAGGACTCTGGCAGAGGAACAGCTCAGGATCCTGTTTACATGGGCGGGGGGAAAGCAGTGGGGAGCCGCTTCAGGGGGCAAATAGCTCCGGATTTGGACAAGGTGCTTCTTCCCTGGTGAGCAGATACCAGCAGGGATCAGAGGCATAGTGAAACATTCCCGGCCTGTCCGCAATTTTGGAATGAAATGTCAATCAACCAAGAGGTCTCTTAAACCAGACAAGGTCCCACAGCAGGGAGCAAGGCTGATGCCTTTCCATCCTGTGGAGGTCTTTTCCCCATCTTTTTGGTGTGGAGTTGGGAGGGAGAAACTGAGTCTGTGCCTGCTGCAAAAGCACCTTGCAGGTCTCCCAGCCTCAAGCCTTGCAGAGCCTTGATCCAGCATTCACCAAGCATCATCACTCAACATACACTGGCTCTTGGAAACCCCAGGGCAGTTCCAGAGTCTGGGCAAGTGAACAGGATTGGGCCAAAACCTGGGTAAACTCTCGGGTTTGGTATTTTAGGAACAACCTCTATAAATAAAAGAGCAGTGGAGGCGGTGAGGACACAAGCCAGCTCATCTTGCTTTCCCTCTCTGATGACAAGCTCTGAGCTTCTTGGAGAGCTTTGCTCTGCCAGCAGATCCAGCACTATTCACCTGTCCTGCTGGAGAGTCACCCTCTCGCCCACCATGGACACCACAACCTCCCATCACCCAAGAGCCACTAGTCCCACGCCACACAGGGGTCAAGACAGAGATGTCCAGGGCTGGGGGATCACACTTCATGGAGACCCAGCACCAACACCATCAAACCTATCTGCCCACTTCTACCCTTGGAGCAGAACTTCTCCATGGGTCCCACAGGAATTTCACTCCCACCAATCCAATGCCACTGGACCATGGACCAGCCACCTCCAGGGGCCGGCCACCTCCAGGCTCTCCAAGCATGGCTTTGCTTGTTTGAAAGAAGTCGTAACCAAACACATCTGCTGAGAACAAGTCAGCTCAAAATACAGGAAAATCACCCTCTGTCTCCCATTTACAGGAATTATTTTTATCTCAAACGGGATATTTTCACTCTTTAACCGCACTGAGGCCAGAAAGGATCTGGCTGGTAATACCTGAGCACAGCCACGTCAATGGGAGATAACGTGAGCGAGGAGTCCTGCCCTACCCACAGGCTGACCACCGACAAAAATAAAGATGATATAAGAAAACAAATAAAGGCAGGAACACATAAGTGAGATTCAGTGCCTCAGGGAAAGCGTGGGGTCCATCAGCTGGAGAAGGGGATGGCTGGGGAAGAGAGAGCAGAGGTGGGATGAGAAGAGGACACCAAGCACGGTGCGAAGGACTGCCCAGTATTGCATTCCTGGGTCGGGAAGGAGAACAGAGAGAAGAAGGAGGGAGGAAAGGAGCAGCTCAGATCAGTTATCACAAAGGGGAAACACTCCCCGTACATCTCCCCGGCCACGCCGCTCCCCTTCCCCCACCACATCCTCCAGCGCCTCTGGTATCCATCAACAAAACTGCCTTCAGCCTCCAGAAAGAGACAGACCCCGGCAGGGGCTGGATCTGAGACTCCTCATCATCAAAGGATCCTCATAGAGAGCCTGCAAGGGGTACTTGCTTTGAGCCCCTTTAATGCTCCCCCTGCCACCACCCTCTCAACCCCACCATGTGGTTTCCCTGCCAGGGGGGCTGTGAACCCCTGGCTGTCCCCATTCCCAAATTCTCAGGGCTGAGAGCAGTCTTCCTTGCTATATCCTGTTCTTCCAACTTCAAGACATCAGAGCAGGTCTGCTGACCTTGATCTCCACCACTACAGTGGCATCCGCAGCCCATCACTGGTGGCCAAAGCCTGCAGTGCTACAGGAACCCACCACCACCCACCATGATGCCTTTCTCCTCAGCCACCCAGTCCAGTTTCCAAACTACCAAAACGTTTGTGCCTTTTTTTTCTTTTCTTAAGCCATCCTTTCATCAAAGAGCTGCAAATCCAACCTGTACAGGTCTGGAGGGGATGAAGGATGCTGGATTTTCCACCCGGCGTCACCCATCCCCATCTGCCCAAACATAGGTAAGACCAAGCCGAAGAGAGGGCTGTGTACCCTGCCAATAACTCATTAAAGCCCCCTTCAAACGCACTCTCCTGCTAACTAAAATATGCAGGAGGGGGTAGGAAAAAAAAAAAGAAGGAGAAAGTGAGCTTTGGAGGATTGCTGCAAAGTGGGTTTATTTTCCTTTCTTGACTCGGTCCCTCCAGTTGGGAATTTTCAGCGCTGCACTTCTGCACGCGGAAGGGAGATGCCAGTAAATCAGAGCAAATTCAAAACAAATGCTCTTTCATGTGGAGGCATTCGGCTTTGTTTCAGGGCTTGGGTAGCTAACCGTATCCCTTCATGAGCCAACTCTCCTATCAGCTCCTCATTAAACTAAATGGCTACAATTACATTTGGGGAGGAAAAAAGAGCGGTTAATGATCGTAAAAGGTTCTGTTTCCAGGCTTGGGGATGGGGGGGAACCTCTGATAAGAGAGACAAAAAAAAAAAAACCCACGAAAATCCAGTGAAATAATAACAATATAATAAAGTAAGAAAAAAAATGTATTTTCAGGTGGAAATGTGCTTTCATTTGGGGAAGAAGCTCAATTAAGGAGCTAGAGGTCCCCTTCCATGGCCCTTTAGGAGGCACCAGGAACGAGCCATGTTATTTCCTGCAGTCCAAGCCCCCACCTCCCGCCTTCCCTTCGGGAGCAGAGCAGCCAGACGAGATGTTATCAAAAGGCTGAACCTTACAGAAAGCCCCCTTTTAAAAGCGAGTACTTCCTCTGCTTATTTCATGTGGTATCCTGTGGAACTGAACTCTCTCCTCCCCTCTGCAATGGGTGTATTTCAGGAGGAAAAAGGAAAAAAAAAAAGATCTAACAACATCCTTATTTATTGTGCTGTTTTGCTCCTTGTCTTTTCTTTCCACAGTCTCTTTTTTTTTTTTAATTCCCTGAAGCTATAGGCTCCAATAGCAAAAAAATAAAAAACCCAAAGTCTTCTGAATTAAAAAAAAAAAAAACAAAACAGCAACAAGCTTCTCTGTTCCCTCTCCCCCTTCGTTTGATTAATTCTCATTAGGGCCTTTGAACAAACAATATGCTCCCCTCTCAAATAACAGACAGGGTATATATTACACCCAAAGAAAAACAAACAAGGCTCACTTAAAGACATCCACACCAAACGCAATTCCTGGAGAGAGGCAGGGGCAGATGCACGCGCGCGTGCGGCCGCCGCCGACCTACTTCTGAATTCCAGTTTCAGGGCGATGAATAAATCATAAATCAAGGAGACACCACCACAAAGGGAAGCACCTTCAAACATCAGCAAGTACTTGCGGGTACACGGTTTCAGACACTTTAATGCTGGTGGAGACAGAGCCCAGCCACGAAGCTGTCCAGCCCGGAATGGGACATGCAGCATTGGGAGACATCACACCTTGGAAAAGCGGTTGGGAGTTGGACTAGATGACCTTTAAAAGGCCCTTTCCAACACAACTTTCTGTATTTCTATGAAAAGCCCAAGAAGGCTGAGGAAAGAGAGGTGCCTTCCAGCCCTGCACCTGCAGGCTGAAGGAGATGGCAAATGGGTAATCATAGAATATATCAAGTTGGAAGGGATCCATAAGGATCATCGACTCCCTTTGCAATAATTTCTGCATGAAACAAGACCACCTTTCCTCCTCGGGCGCTATGACCCTTGGGCATCAGATACAAGGTGCTGGTGGCTTTATCTGGAGCAAAGTCCAAGCATGGCTCTCATCCCAGAGACAAGGGATGTCACCACCATCACCACCAAGTCAAGGAGACCCTGACATTGAATCCTTCCTAAAAGTACAAGCACACCTACTCCCATAATCCACATATCCAAATGAACAGTCAGCCAACATCACTTAGCCTTCCCCAGCACACCTCCTCCTTCCTCTGTCCGAAAATGAATGGAGCCATAAGGCTGGAATTCAAAGGAGAACGTCACCTGGGATTTCAACACATCCTCTGCACAAGAGGTACACAGCTGCCACGGAAGTGAAACCCAACTTCCCCTTCGAGCACACCTTTCTCAGTGACACGCCTTCCCAAAACCCCCCAGCACCACTTCGCCTTCCCTCGGGACCCCCGGTCAACGCAACCCGCGGCCAAGATCAAGGACAACAAGAGATGTCTTACCTGAAAGCCCCCCAGGGGCTAGACAATTAGTTCCCCCTGTTTCAGTGGAGGAAGGCACAGAGTCTGGACAATCTGCTGGAGCAGAGGAAAAGGGAAAGAAAAAAAAAAGAAAAAGAATAATCAGTATATAGGTGGTTCTTTGAAGGCTCCCAGCATCGCCGCAAGCAGAACACACATTCCAAAGGGCTTAGCAGGAAGCGATTACTAATTGTCCGCGCAGAGACAGTAGTTCATCAAGAAGCATCCACCCTAACTCGTTGTCTCAGTCAAGGCTGCGCTTCATCGCCAGCCAACGCTGATTATAGACCGGCAGAAATTACAGGCTGGCTGCCACCTCTCCGGCCCAGTCACCGGGTAAGGAGATCAAGGTTGTCACCGTCCTGATGTAAGCGAGCTTCCAAAAATGCTTAAATCATGGCTTTATGCACCCGATTTAGTCGACACCTGTAACTCACCAAAACGGGAACCGAAAGGGAAACGTCTCATCGCCGCCTTTTTGAGGCAAACGGGCTAAGTTTGCGTTCCCATGCTCAATTTTTGTCACCGCCAGCTCTGACAGATCTTGCTGTCAGCTCCTGGGAGAGGTGGGCAACTGGACCTACTCCACGCACAGTCAGAGGGCAGGGTAAGATTGGCTGCTCCATTAGAGGTTTCTCTTGATGCGTGGAGCTGTTGGAGCTCAAGGTCTGGACCCTTCCATCCCAAGCCTGCTCCTTCAGGTGACAAGTCAGAAGCCAACACTGATCTCCTGGTCTTACATACAAACTCCAGCTTCTTGGTCACTACCATGAAGAACTACAAGCTCAAGGACAAGCCTGAGAAGACCTGTAAAGTTCATGTAACTTTCTGGTCCTCAGGGGCTTTGGGTTTCATCAGATTTGGGCTCCCTAATGACATCATTTCGCTCACATCTGTATCCCAAAGCAAGGGCCACCACCAGGAGAGCAGAGATGATTTTCTCCCTATTGATAAAGCAATTCTTCCAGATCCCATCCCTGAAATCCCAGTGAATAAGAAATTCCTGTCTGCATAACCTCATTTTATCAGAGTGAAGTAGAAGCCCTAACAGGAATATACAGTTTAACAGGATATACTTAATCAAACCGAAAACAATAGGGGAGACAGGAAATAGACTTACTTGTGAAACACTGTATACCATACGCTCTCTAAATGCCTTGGCTCCCTAAATGCCTTGTCCTCCTTTCTATGCTTTAAAGAAACAAGTTTTCCACTTCTTTTAACCCTTTCTAGTCTAGAGAGAAGATTCTCCCCACTATTACCTTGGGATAGCTTCAACCTGCTTGGACTGCAGATGCTTTCTTAAATGCAGGCTTGACCACCCTGCCCTGCCCTGGGCTCCCTCTGCTCCCAGCTACAGCTCCTCAAGGAGTTCCTGCAGATAAGGAACATAATTGGCCCTTTGCACATTCTCTTGCTGTAGGGATCAGACATGACCGGGTCCTTTGTTAGCACATCAGACAGGACTTGCAGGACAGAATCCTATCCCAACTTAAAACGCACAACACTAGCAATAGGGCCATGTGCTTTCATGACTTCATCAGCTCCCTTCCTGTGTCCCACCATCCAACAGACAGTTCCCCTCATGCACGAACCACCCTCTGAAGCCTCTCTGCAAAACGCAGAGCAGCTGCACTTTAACTCTAGACCAACCATGACAGCCAGGTATGGGATAAGCCCAAAGGCAGGACTCTCATGGCTGAATTCATCCTGGCACACTTCCCATCACCTTCAGAGCTGCCCAGGGCTCTTGTTAGTAAGGGGTACTAGGGCTCATTTTATCCTCAGCACCATACAGGTCATAGGATCAGAGGTTTATCCAAGTCTGCTGCACATCAATCTCCTCCCAACGCTGCCTTCCCACAGTATGAAACCATTGCAGAGACCTACAATTATTCCTGGTGGCCACCAGCCCAACCTTGCAAGGTCTCAAATAGCTCCTGGAAGCTACCAAACCTCCAGCTCCCCTGAAAGTTGATGCCACAGGAGGGCATTTGGCTCTGCAAAGACATCTCAGCGAGTCCCCTGCACTCTCATACTCCAGCACCACCATGACCAGTCAGGCAGGGGCACAATGGAACCACTTGCAGCCCCTTGTCTCACTTAATGATGAATCAACAATCTGCCTGAATTATTTGAGGGCACTACTGCCCATCTCGCTTTCAACACAGCTGCAAGTGGCAGCTCCTGTAGGGACATCAGGAATGCCGAGCAGCCCCACACCTCCAGAGCAAGCCACCATCATCCATCCCTGCAAACATCCTCTTAAGGAAGAGGAAAAGTCCTCTCCTTGATGAAAGCCCTCCCCAATCCCCGGCAAGTTCAAGGCCAGGTTGGACGGGGCTTGGAGCAACCTGGTGTAGTGGAAGTTGTCCATACATGGAAGAAGGTGAGCTTTAAGGTTGCTTCCAACCCAAACCATTCTGGGACTCTATGGCCAAGCAAGTCAGTCTGACCTTCAGCCTTCCCACAGGTAACCCAACCACCAAGGGCAGACCTTTCCACTCTGCAAGGACACAAATACTAAATCTACCCTACCAACACACAATCTGATGTGGCATTTCATTGCCTATGACAGACTCCAAGCTCCCTATCCGTTCCTGCTTTCCTCCAGCCTGCGACACAGCCTGTCTCAGCCTCCATCACCCAAAAAAACCCCAATTTAATCCCCATCATAAGGGTTTTTAACTAAAAGAGGAGATATTTAGAGGAGACAAAAGGAAGAAACTGTTTATCGCGAGAGTGGTTAGGCATTGGCACAGGTTGCCCACAAAGGTGGGAGACCCCCTATCCCTGGAAACCTTCAAGGTCAGGCTGGATAGGACTGTGAGCAACCTGGTCTAGCTGAAGATGTCCCTGATCACTGAAGGAGGGCTGGACCAGATGGCTTTTAGGGTCTCTCCCAACACAAACTAATATTTGATTCTCTGATTACCAGTCCAGGTATTACCTGCCTGTCTGCCCACATGAAGCACTCACAAGGCTTAGCACTAAACATTTAAAAACTTGTGTTATCACCACTACCATGCTTGATGGGAAAGCAGAAGTTTCCTCCTGGATGAACATCCCCAGCCCCACTGCCAGAGTCTAAATGCAGGGCTGTTCCCACACAAGATCCCCGGGGAGAAGACAGCTGATGTGCATCGGCCAGGTAAAAATCCTCACACCTTCCCATGGTCACCTACTGTTCCCCATCCCGTCTAACCAGCCCATGACGGGCAATCCTCAACAGCAGCTGGGGAACTGTCGCAGGAGACGGCACCAGTGCTGGGACGGGAAACCCTCCGCAGAGGAAACACTGAGAAACCCTGAGCTTGCAAAACCCACCTGCCACAACAGACTTCCAGGCTCCGCTTGTGCCTGTCGCAGCCCCGTTAGCCAGACCTCAGCTGCCAAAGGGATTTTTCTTTCAAAAAGGAAAAAAAAAGGACTTTTTGGTGAGTAACCCAGTTGTTTCTGTGCTTCCGATGGGCAGCGTTAATCACTTCCTATTGGCCGATAGGAATAACTTTTCCTTTCGAAATGGCACATTCATGTTCTGCGGCTTTTCTGTTTACACACATTTTGCTACCTTATGTCAACACTTGCTAATGAATAAATATATCATTCGGCTAACTGAAAATAAGATCCTGGCAGAGGCAGATTGGATGTTTAAATGCTGCTAATAGATTTATCCTAACATCTTCACCGGGAAACCAAAACCAAGCTTTAACCCTTCACTCCTGCGGCTCCAAACCCCTTTGCACCCCATGCCAGGATCATCAATGGGTGAAAAGAAAGGCCATGAAGGCAGAAATAAGGAAATCTTGGGGGACCACTGCAGGGATGCAGTCAAAATTATGCCAGCTCCCACAAAACTTTCTGACCCAGCAGACTCTGAGAGCCTCTTGCAGAACAGCCCTTCTGCATCCCGGCACATGCCCGGAGTGCTGAACCCACTCCCAATATCTATCTTTCATTCATAAGCTTTTATCTCCTGTTTTTTACACCAAGGCAAAATATATCATGCGTTGTAACCGATTGTTTGTTAAACAGCTCTGCTTATTTCCAGGAGGCACAGCAACACTTAAGTAACACTTAACTTACAACTAACACAGTAACTTACTTAAGAAACACTTAAGAACACTTATCTGTGTTCTTAAGGAGTTTGCAGAGGGGGAAAAAAGAACAGTACAGCCTCCAAGGGAGCAGCGGGCAGGATGGGACCCCACAACGGTAGCAAAGCAGCTTCAAGGTTGGGGTTTCTTTTAGTCACAAGAAACTGAAGAGAGGTAATTTTATAAAAGCCATTTCTTTGGCCCAAAAAACCCCAAAACAAATAACCTGATATTGGTCTTCAGAAATACCTCTACCTTTGCCTCCCTGCACCGCCGTGCCTCTCCTGTCTGCCATGACCACAGAGACCACCGTGCTCCAGCCAGCACTCCAGATCCACTAATCCTCAGGGAGCCAGGAGCTGCTCCTCCCGAGCTCCCTCCCCCCCCCCCCCGCCCCGTTTCCGATTCTCCCCACCTCTCCTCCTTCTTCCAGCCTGATTTATCTCACACTCGGCGAGCTCGCTGCCAACCAAGAGTTTATGCAGACAACCGCAAAAGAGCTGGTGCCAGCCTCAAATGGGCTTCTCCCCTGGCACCCTGACATTCAATTACAAGCAACAGGCATGCAGAGTGGTGCAAAAATTTAAAAAAAAAAAAAAGAAAAAAAAGAAAAAAATAACTTTTCAACCTCTTTTCCTGTTTTTTTTTTCAACCTGATGAGGCAGGATTAAGCTTCTAAAAAACTCAGAAAGATTTCTAACAAGTCTGTCAAGGTTCATTGAGATTCCCAGGCATCAGGGAGATGCTGTGCTGGATCCCAACCGAAATCCCTAAAAATTCACCCAGGGGTGCGGGAGCATTGCCATTTTCAACTGGAGCCCACGGTTTTCCTGGCTGACTCAAGCAGCACAGGCCTGTGCTGCATTGCAATCCCTCTTGGAGTTTCCTGCCAGAGTTTTAAAATCCTACTTTGTGCACAGGGTGGCTTAGATAAATTATATGTTAATTCTTCCAGGGGTAGCAAGAGGCACAGAAGCACTAAAGCAGCCAAAAAAGAAATGCATGACAGAGTCAGGACACTGTTTTCCCTGAGAAAGGCTCTGTTTTCCCTTTTTTTATCTCTTTTTTATCTGTATTGAAAAAAAGTCCACTTACCAGTTGGTTTGAGAAAATCCATTGGATATCTGGAGTAGGGTGGAGGGGGAGACTCTGGAATTAGAAAAGTACAGAGAAAATAAAGGCAGAGCCATGAAAAAAAAAAAAAAAAAAAAAGGAAAAAAGATAGGAACTTATGATAACAGTGGCATTCTTTTAGCAAAACTGTTTGTCTTAGCTCTGGGGGTTGGAGGCAGGGCAGCGAGGCGGTGATTGCCTTGATATTTAGCTGTCAGATAAACAAAAGGGTCCGTCTGGCGCCAGTCTCCCTGCTATCTGCCGCTCGGGCTGTCTGATCGGGGCCTCCTTGGCTCGGCGGAGCCGCGGCAGCGCCGGGGCCGCCCGGCCCCTAATCCCCCGGCACCGCGCGGGGACGGCGGGGAGGCAGCGCCGGGGCCCCCGGGAGGGGAGGGGGGCGGCGATGGGGAAGGGGGGTGGGGGGCCACCCCCTCCCCTAAATACAGGAGAAACGCATAAACCACGGCAATTGAAAGTTTTTGTGCGTGTGCCATGGGCTTTGTCGTTTGTTGTGGGTTGTTTAGGGGTTTTGGGTTCTTTTCCGTTGTTTTTTTTTTTTTTTCCAGGAGGAAAAAAAATGTTTAGTGGGCTGGGAGGTGAGTGGGGCTGCACCCATGCGTTCCTGTATCCCCTTCACACATGCATCCCCTGCAACCCCTCCATCTCCCGCACACCTCTAGCCCCTGCACCCCTGTATGCCCTCCATCCCCTGTATCCCTGCATCCCTCCCTCCCCTGAAACCCTGTACCCCTATATCCCTGAATCCCCTCTATCCCCTGCACTCTTATACCCCTGCATCACCTCCATCCCCTGCAACTCTGTATGCCCTATATCCCTGCATTCCCTGCATCCCTGTATCCCCTGTATTCCCCCAACCCCTCCAACACCTGCACACCTCTAGCCCCTGCACCCCTGCATTCTCTCCATCCCCTGCACCTTTATGCCCTCCATCCCTTGCACCCCCTATATTCCTGCATACCCGCCATCCCTTACACCTCTGTTAATTCCTCCATCCCCTAGCACCTCTGCAGCCCCTCCATCCCCCCCTGCACCCCCAGCACACCTCCTAAGCCCCCGCACACCCCCTGCCATCCCCTCCCCGCCGCCCGTACCTAGCTCGCAGAGCCGGCTGAGGTGGTGCGGGTTGCAGCAGACGAGCTCGGGGTGAGCCTTGCCGTAGGATTCACAGCAACATAACCGCTTCACTTCTGAGCAGTGGCGGAGGTCGGGCCAGCGGAACACCTTGCAGAGCAGCACCGGCAGCGGGTACCAGTGCTGCCCCAGCCGCGAGTCTGCCTTGGCGGGCAGCAGCAGGCAGGGGGTCCGCGCCCCGCCGCGGGACTCCACGGCGTGCAGCAGCCCCTCCAGCTGCCGCTCCTTCAGCCGCTTCAGCACGGCGTGGGTCAGCGCCTTCAGTTCCGCCTCCGCGCCCGCCGCCGCCCGCCCGCCGCGGGCCGCCTTGCCCGGGCAGCACCCGCGACCCCCGCCCAGGTGCGCCCGGGGCTCGGCCCCCG
>NW_020925758.1:2905675-2908271 GCF_003984885.1 Neopelma chrysocephalum
GCCGGCGCCGCGCCGCCCTGCGCGGGTGCGGAGCGCGGCCCGAGACGCGGGGGAGCCTCGGGCGCCCGGGGGCCGCGGCGCCCATCAACCCGCCACGCCGGGGAAGGGGCGCGGGGGCAGGGATGCGGCGCACGGCAGAATCGGGAGGCGAAACTGAAAAACGCGAGCCAAACCGGCGTCTTATTTATTAAAAAAAAAAAAAATATTAAAAAAATTAATAAATTTTAAAAACCAACCCTAAGATCTGGACGTCGGTTTAAGCATCTGTCACAAAAGAGGCGGACGAGCGCATCCAGAGTGTTGTATCCCTTTTTTAAAGCCCAGGTCGTCCTGATGCGGGGTTTCGGGGCGGGTTTTTTTTTTTTTGGTTTTGGTTGGTTTTGGTTTGGTTTTTTTTTCCTCCTTCTTCCCAATGGTTTTAATCCACACGGAGTCTTGATCCGGCTGCTACGAAGAGAAAGAAAGGAAATAAAAAAAAAAAAAAAGAGAGAAGAAGAAGAAGAAGAAGAAGGCGAAAAGTGGGGCTGCGTCCTTCTTCTTCCTGCCTGCCTGCCTTGCCCAGCAGCCGCGCCGGGCCGAGCCGGGCCCGCCGCTCCCGGCGGTGCTTACATGGGTGCGGGGGTGCCCGCCGGCCGCCGACCCTTCTCCGCGCTGCCGGCGCCTCTGCCGCGGTGCCTTTTTTTCCCCTCCTCTCTCCTCCTTCCTGCCTTCCCCTCCTCCTCCTCCTCCTCCTTTCTCCTCCTCCTCCTCCACCTCCTCCTCCTTTCTCGGCTTGGCTGCTTTTTTTTTTTTTTTTCTTCCCCCCCCCCTCTTTTTTTTTTTTTTTTTTTCCCCCCTTTCCCCCCTCCCCTCTCTCCGCAGCCTCCCTCCCTCCCTCCCTCGCTCGCTCGCTCGCTCGCTGCCCGCACCTCGGTGTGTGCCGTGCTGCGGGCGCGGGGCGCGGCGGGAGCGGAGCCGGCGCGGTGCCTGCGCCCTCCCCCGGTCCCCCCCGCCCCGGCGGCGGCTTCGCAGTGCGCAGCGGCCCGGCCCGGCCCGGCCCCGGCCCCGTCACGTGGGCGTCTAGACACCGTGTCGCTCCGGGGAGAAAAAAAAAAAAAATAAATATATCTATATATTATATTTATCTCCAACCGCCCTTTTGCGCAAGAGGCGGCTTCGGGTTGCGGGGAGGTTGTGGGTCCGTGACACTCCCCTCCAACCCCCGTCCACCTTCATCCCTGCCCCTGGATGGGGGTGCGGAGGTGTTGGGGGGGGTGTATGTGTGTTCCCCCCCACCCCCAACCTCGTACCCCAGTGGGGAGCCCCCGGGACTGGGGGGATGCCCGTGCTCAGTCTTTAAGCATTGCGATATTAAACCAAATCAACCTTAAAAACAATTAAAAATATTGATATGGTTCTGCGTGTTGAATAAGGGCACGGCACAAAAAGTAGTAGTAATAATAATAATAATAATAATAATAATAATAGTAATAGTAATTTGTATTTTCGCAGCACCTGTCACCAAAGGACGGGAAAATATCCCGTGGGGGCTCGTTACACCCCGATTCTCACCGAACGCAAAGCAAAACTGATGAGCATGCGGCGCTCTGATATTCCACTACTAGTGGTAACAATCCCTGGCACCCTGAGTGCTCCACAGATCCCCCATTCCAATCCTGGACCTGCAGAGGGCTGGGAAACTGAGCCACCAAGAGGCTGCGCTCTTGGGCCAGCCCCGCGGCGCTCTGTGGCCGAGCTGGGAAGTCCGGCCAGACTTCCTAGCGCCAGGCTTGGCAGGGCAGGAGAACTCCCCAGGGGTCCCCATCCCGCACGCACTCCCACGGAGGAGTAGCTCCTTTTTCACAGAATAACTGCGGGCGGATAAGTTGCTTTAAGGTCACTAAGTCAGTTATCGCGTCGGAAGGAAGAGCCAAGGCTCTTAAATCACAGCTGCTACGAGCAAATACAATTCAAATCCAAACCTGAAACGAATGCACCCAACTACGCGCCACAATAAACCACATAAAACAGGGGATGACCTATGCCGTGCAGGCAGGGCATTCCCGGGGGTGCCTGTCCTGGACCCCTGGCTTTGGTGTAGGCAGGAGGGCAGGGATAATTTTAGTGCTCAGTCGTGCAAATATTCACGTGAGTCGGTTAGGGATGCTCCAAACAGGTCTGGTATTTGCAGAATCTGGGTCTAAATTAGCCAGAAAGGGGCTAGTTTTGGAAGCAGCCCGGTCAAATCTTAATGAGACTAAACCCACCCAGGCACAAATCTGCTCAATATCTTGATAAACAGTAGGGAAAAAATTGAGGAGGGGAAGAACATCATTTCCTCGCATCAAAAGGGGCAATTTAGGAAGGTTTGCTATACAGCTGGAGTCTGAGGAAGGGGATGGACTCCTCACTGCACCTCCAAATAATTAAAGGCAAAAGTAAAAGATGCTCATTAAGCAGCCCCTTGAAATCTGCAGTAGCTGGTGCTGCAGCCAAGGTGGAGTAAGAGCAGGAGTGAGCTGTGGGGAGCCCAGGGCACAGCCCTCAAACCTCAGGGTGACAGCAGGGACCAAATCTGAACGGCATCAGTGTCTGGGTTTGCTGCACGTGCAAAAAA
>NW_020925758.1:2908371-2989442 GCF_003984885.1 Neopelma chrysocephalum
AAATCTGAACGGCATCAGTGTCTGGGTTTGCTGCACGTGCAAAAAAAAAAAAAAAAAAAGCCCGTTGCATTTAAAATGGTCATTTCTGCAGCCTGAAAAGTGGAATTTGGGTAATGTTTTCAGTTCAATGTCTTGTTCAGCAGCCTCCAAAGTGACCTCGTGTACACCAAGGCCGATTTCCTCACTTCCTCGGAGAACCTCAATCCCTTTTTCCTGTGATGCATATGGGGAATTGAGAGGGGAAAAAAAAACCCCTCATTCCCATATTTGCTGGTGAAAGACACACCGGACATGTCCATTAATCCATGCATTGTGCTTCCTAATTTTTTAAAACTTCCCAGACTGTTATAAAAGAGATCAAAATTTTCTTTTGTTTTTTTTCCCTTGTGGTTCCTCTTGCTTCACCACTGAGGACTACAATTACTTTCTTGTCATCAAGGAAGTGAAAAAAGTATAACATGGTGTATACTGCAAAGAGACAGAGAACAAGAATGGAGTCCAGAAATTAATATAATTTCTTGGCCCTGCCATAGGTTCTCCAGGTGACCTTGGGCACATCCCTTTCCCTGTGAGTAGGGACCTGGGTTTTGGCACCTCTGGTTGCCCGTTGGTGCACCTAGGCCATCAGTGCTTGCCTAGTTTTGTGATCTCTGCAAGTGAAAATTACCCCAGAAGTGCTAAATATTAAATAAGTGATAAAGAACTGCTTTCTAATTAACCCTGTAAGCTTGTTTAAATAGACCATATGTATGTGCCCATATGGAAAATACAGAAATAAGCATAATGAAGCTGATAAGTATGGGCATGGCTTGGGGGGATGCTCAGAAAGGAGGTTATACCCACAGCCTGAACTGCTCTGGATGTACTGCTGAAATGTCAACCTGGGCCAGAAACCTGTTCCAAAATGTACAAGGGACACTATTAATCCCTGAGAAGGAAAAAAAAAAATCTGTTTGAGTCATAGAATCCTAGAATCCTTTGGACTGGAAGGGATCTATCTTACAAGCTCATCTCGTTCCAGCCCCCCTACCAGAGCAGGAACACCTTCCACTAGACCAGGTTGCTCTGGTCCTGTACAACCTGGCCTTGGACACTTCCAAGGATGAGGCAGCCACAGCTTCTCTGGGCAGCCTGTGCCGGGGCCCCACAGACGAGAATTTCTCCTTTCTGCATAGCCTGAATGTTCCCTCTTTTAGTTTAGAACCATTACCCCTAGTCCTGTCACTCCAAACCCGACTAAAAAGTCTGTCCCCATCTTTCTTCTAAGCCCCTCTCAAGTATTGAAAGGATTTATATGACTTACTGCATTTTTATAGTGTGTTTGTACAACGTGCTGCATCCCTCTTGCCAAACACATTAGGTCCTGGATGTGAAATCCCACGGAGCCCACCCTCCCCAGCCCTAAACCTCCATTCTCACGGGGGTTTCTGGGGACCTTTCTTGAACCCAGCTGGCTTTGAAGAGCTAAAGCCGAGCTAATTTGCATTGCAATTCAGCCTTTGACAGACAGTTGGAGCCAAGGCACTGTTAACCTAATTGTTTTGCTAACAGCACCAGGGTGTGAGACTCACCAAAGGCTTCCAACAAAGGGGATAAAACCAGACTTAGGGAAAAAAAAAAAACCTTTTCCTGACATCATTACCGGGTACAAACAAACAGAGCTGATCCCTCTTCATACACTTTCCAGGCGAGGGTCAATAACAAACACACTTTGCTCTTTTGGGGGTATGTCTCTCCTTTTCACAGCAGTGAAAAGCCATTCAGGGGAGGTAGGAGAGAACAAGCCAGGCTGAAGGCAGGGCAGAGGCAGAGCAGGCTGGCTCCTGGCACTCTCCCATCCTTTTGTGCACATTAGGAATAGCTAAGCCTGTGGCCCTGCTTCTATTTTTATGCATTATTTTGAGAGCAGAGCTCTCAAGCAATGTTCAAAGTCTGGGTTATGATGCCATTTTGACTGTAGCCAAAGTCTCCTTCCACTCCAGCAGCTCATGTCGAGACAGCAAATTCAAGCTACAGGACTTCGGGTCTGCAAAGAAAAGTATTCTCCAGGCAACCTTTCTCTGTGCTGAGAGGCAGATCACAGGGAGACAGGGACCTCATGCTCTCGCTCTTGTCACGCAGTGCTGCAGGCTGAAATCGTTTCAGTGCTGGTGCTCCCGGGTGTGAGCAGCCATTCCAACGCTGGCAATTTTGGAAATGGATTCAGTGCAAGTGTGCGCAAGGGGAGATTCACTGCTTCCAGCTCCGGGGTCTCCAGCATAAGAAGGACATGGAGCTGTTGGAGCAAGACCAGAAGAGGCCACGGAGATACCTCAAGGGCTGGAGCCCCCCTGCTCTGGAGACAGACTGGGAGAGCTGGGGGGGTTCACCTGGAGAAGAGAAGGCTCCAGGGAGACCTGAGAGCCCCTTCCAGAGCCTAAAGGGGCTCCAGGAGAGCTGGAGAGGGACCTGGGACAAGGGATGGAGGGACAGGACAAGGGGGAATGGCTTCCCACTGCCAGAGGGCAGGGTTAGATGGGATATCGGTAAGGAATTGTTGTCTGTGAGGGTGGGGAGGCCCTGGTACAAGTTGCCCAGAGAAGCTGTGGCTGCCTCTGGATCCCTGGAAGTGTCCAAGGCCAGGCTGGCCGGGGCTTGGAGCAACCTGGGCTGGTGGAATGTGTCTCTGCCCATGGCTGGAGAGTGGAGGAAGGTGAGCTTTAATGTTCCTTCCAAGCCAAACCATTCCATGAGTCTAAAAATAAGAAGAGAAGGGCTGGTGAGATAGAGCCTTGCCTGTGCTTAACAGGCACGTGGAAAACCACTCCTTTCTCAAGCCCTGGGAATTGATCCATCCAAAATCCAACACCCACCAGTAGCTATGGCAGGCCCCAGTGCTGGCTCTGGGGGGCTCATGTGGACATGGTAATACTTTGAGTCATCAGAGCACTCACACATGCCTGACTTTGGGTATGTGCTTTGTTAGCTGAAATGTTGTTAGCCTTACAGCTCAACTGCACAAATGCTGTATTGCTCAGAGGAGTTAAACACAAGGCACTATCCTTACCAGGACTCCCTTATGGAAACGTAAAGGAAATTACATACATAAATATGTATTAAATCTATAGAATGCCTCCCTAATCCTAGTGGAAGAACCTGCTGTTTGGAATGTAAGATGCCGGTGTGACGATGCCCATCAAAGTGGAATGTGCATGGTTTAGGGATCAGGCTGGGTCCAGTGTGCTGGAGGGAAAGGAAGAACTGACTTGGTCTGGTGTCAGAGGGTGAGTGCTGCTGCTGCCAGGGAGGATCTGGTGTCCCACAGCCACGACACAAACCAAGCTGGACAGCAGGAGCAGTGCCTGCCCTTCGTGGCCTCTCCAGTGGCCACCCACAGCCACACAGTGTCCACTGAGCTGTGTCACACCCCTGCCCCTCAAATGACTCATGGCAGCAGTGCTGCGTCTCCAGTGGGGCCGAGGTTCAGCCCCAGCTCCTGGCGAGTGTCACCAGTGGGATTTATGACCAGGAGGTGAGAGGGATTTAGGTCAGACAGTCTGGGAGGGGATGATGCTGGAGCTGGGCGCTGCAGCACGGGAGAACACGATGTCATTTGGGAGCCAGCAGCCAGGCAGAGGAGACACAGGGCTGTTGAAGGGGAGGTGTAAAGGGAAGGATTGTAGACAGGTGGAATATTTTACTTTAGGGACACAGGAAAGCCTTCAAAAAACTTTGGCAGGGGCATATTACGCTGAGAAAGAGGGTGGCTTCTTCCTCCAGCAGTCCATCCTAAAGATCCTAATGCCTTGGAGCTCCTTAGGATCTAGCAGGGTGGGAATCTCAATATTAATATAAAAGTACAGCCTTAATGCACCACCTTATGTGTAACTCTTCATTTGTATTTTACCTGTACTTCTGTGTTTCAGACGTCTGAAATAGTAAATACATTTGTTCAGGTTTGTTTTGGTGTCTAAGCTCTCAAAAAGGGAATTTTTTTTTCTATAAAGAAATAGTAAAGTGTCTCTGCTGGAGCATTTTGAAGGTAAGCACATGTGGAGAGTATAGCTGACATACTCCTTTCAACATTTCAATTTCAGTGATGGAAATCAAAATCCTCTTTATTTCAAGTAAGTACATTTTCCAAGTGCATGAACTGCCTGCATGTTTTATTTATAGTTACCTGTAGTTACCCATGGCAAGCTCTGGACCAGATAGAGGGACGTATGGAAAGAGTTGGGGCTGACATGAGAGGTAGGAGTGTTTGTAACCCTGTAATTCCCTCTCCTGAGACCTCTGGAGCCCAGAGGAGATGGAGACTTTATGGTTTCAATTAGATTTGCCAGTAGACCTACCCGTGGCAGGGGGGGTTGAAACTAGATGGTCTTTAGGGTCCTTTCCAACCCAAACCACACTGTGTTTCCATGATTCTAGGACACCAGGGTACATCCCATGTGAGGATGCACTGCCTCCTGGACTCTCAGTACATGGCACACACGACATTGCAACACCCATGCCCAGGGGCACTGGGAAAGGGTGGGGTTGCCCATCACTTAAAAGAAGCATTTTAGTCCTAACCTTATCAAGGCAATCCCTGAATTCTGGCTTTAGGGAGATTTATCAGATCCTGAAAGGTGGGCTTCTCAGATGCAGCCACAAGGCAGGGATGTGCCCTCCTTCTTACCCAAAACAGAGGACTGAGGTGCCACTGCTCTGCAGATCAGTTTACCAGCGGGAGGAGCCCACAATCCCCTTCTTAAACACAAACAAAAACACAAACAAACCCTTTTTGTCGAAGGGAATAGCTGTAAAAAGGGATGACAGAGTAGCAGGCAAAGCAAGAGGAAAAACTGCAGCTTCTGTATTTCCTATTGCTGGCAGGTAGGGGTGTAATTTTGGAGTTCCTTCCTTTTTAATGGGATAGGTCATAACCTTACCATCATTTATGTGTCTTTCTGTGTTTATTGCAGTGGCCTGGCCAGATGCACTGTGGAGCTGATTTCTCTCCCTCAGACATTAGTCATGTCCTCACGGATGGCAATATACCAGCCTATGCTTTCTACTGGCATTTCCAAGGAGAATTCCCACTGATGCTAGCAGGAATTTTGTCCAGTCAGAGCTGGACAATCAGCCTGGTTGCAAAAAGAGAATTCTCATGTTTATGGTGGGTTGTTTGGGACCAGTGTGCCTCACCCTGACCTACAGCTTGACAAAAAAAAAAATAATCCGGTGTTCAGACATCTGCGATCAAGGACTTTATAAAGCACTGACCTTTTCCGTGTGGAGTATTGCAGTTACACTGTGCAAATCTGCTTCAAGGAACATGGTTTGGATTTCTCATCCTCAAATCCAACACAAATTCTTGCTTAAAATAACAAGTTGTTGGATGCTTCTCTGTATTCTGGCTCTCTGGGAGCATTTTAGCTCTAGATGACAATATTTTAGACTTAGGTATGATACACCTCCGTGACGTGCATGAGAGAGAGAGGAGAAGTGCATGCAAATAATTATGAGATGCTCCAAAATCCCAACAACTGAGACAAATTATGTCTTTTAACTACAACGACTTAGTCAAGAAATACGTGCATCGGTGGAAAAAAACAAAACAAAACAAAAC
Organism: Neopelma chrysocephalum; assembly: GCF_003984885.1. Taxonomy (NCBI): domain Eukaryota; kingdom Metazoa; phylum Chordata; class Aves; order Passeriformes; family Pipridae; genus Neopelma; species Neopelma chrysocephalum. Next base: position 2,913,965 of record NW_020925758.1, read on the forward strand.
CAAAAAAAAATGTTTTGATAACAGTTCATCGAGTCTCTCAAAGACTGAGGACAACCCAAAACCAAGAGGCTCTGCCAGGAGGATGCAAGTGAGAAGTGAAGCATCGTTTTTCAGTGGTAACGATCCAGGTGGAGCAAACCACTGTTTGTGGTGGATGCTTCGTCAATAATAATTGTGAAGTGAGGTTTTGGTGGTATTCAGGCGATGAGCTCCAGCTGGTTCAAACCTGCACGGGGTGCAGGGAGCCTTTCTGCCCCGAGTTACTCAGGTGGGTCGTCTAGACAGCAGGCATAACCCTTCGTACCCGATAATTTATGAATTAGTAGAGCCAGTGTATTAAAACAGATAATTGAAAAGTCCTCATTTGTCTAAATGTAGGGCTGGGATTCTTTAATAGCTTTTTACAGATATTAAACCCAACTGAAATGCTTTCATGACAGTCTTGCACATGGCTCGGTTCCAGGAAAAGCAACCTGCTGGGAATTGATTTTTTTTTTTCCCTCTAAAATATCCAAGTGATGGAAATTGCTTGAGAACTGGAGAGTGGCACTGAAATAAAACTGGAACTCTGCCTGATAGTCACTACCACCAGGATGAGAAAATTCCTTTCGACCTGAAATAAGGGAGTTTCAGGCAAACAAGAAATATAGGATTGGACGGGAACTGACTACCCTGATTTCACAACCCAAATTGCATAAACTGAAGAAAAAAGAAGTATTAGTAGTGAAGTGTAATTTAAAGATTGGATTTTCAAAAGCACGTTACCCAAACCTGCACATTCATTTCATCTGGAGGGAGGAAGGCACGCCATCTGATACCAATGATTAATCCAAAGGAGGCCCAGACATGTTCTCCTCATTTAAGAGGAAAAATTACATATTCTGTGAGAAGGTAAAAGCAGCTGTACTGGCTGAGATACCTGTGGGTCCTCTAGAGACTGCAGAACACAGCCCACCTTTTCCCACATGTATTAATACTTGGGTTTTTTTCAAAGACATAAAAGTACATTTGGGTCTGAAACATCCAAAGTATACTAGAGGCACTCTTTTCTTTTTTTTTCCCCCCTCCATTTTATGTTTTTGTGGGCATCTGCTGCCATAATTTAATGACACAAAGTTGAACCACCCAACACCATATACGGAACAGAGCAGAAAACTGAATTAAAGCAAAGAGAGAAAGTGCACTCTAATGGATCCTATGCTAACTGTGCCTTCAAGTTCTGAGAAAGACCTTAGATATTAAAGTGTATCAACTACAATCAGCAAAATTAAAAGGGTTTTTTTTGTTGTTTGCTAGCCCTAGTGATGATATTTAGCTGTAACCCCCCCCCCCACTTCCTTCCAGTATTCACCCCCTCAAATCACAGAGATGGTGAAGAGCACTTCACAAAGAATTAAAGCATGAGTTTATAGCCATTGTTTAAAAACATAATTAACACGGTGTTTAAAGCAAAAGTGAGACAATTACCACCTCCTAAAGCCCTTAAGAAATCTGAGCAGCAGACCTCCTGCCAGACTGCGTGATATCACCGGCACCATAAACAGAGCTGTGCAAGAACCGTCCCATTCACAGCCCCAACAGATATTGTCCTTACGTGCTAAGAATTATTATTATTATTATTATTATTGTTATTACTCTCTCTGTTTATGGTGATGTGCTAGGAAGTCTGCAACTCAGGTTTCTCAAGGTCACACTGACTCCTGCTGGGAACAGCCTCACCTCCAAAGGGTGTCAATTGGAGTTCAGGGCTCTCTGGACTTTTCCAGCACCACTTGGTCCCTTGGGAAGGTCACAGAATCCGGGAATGGTTTGGGTCAGAAGCAACCTTAAAGACCATCTCACTCCAACCCCCTGCCATGCTCCCTGTCCAACCTTGGACAGGTTGCCCTGTCCAACCTGGACTTAAATATTTCCTAAGATAAAAAGAAGGGAGAGCAAAATTTCATCTTCTCAGGTCAAAGCTAGAAACACCATGACACACTGTCTTGATACCTCTGGTGAGTCCTAAGGTGGGTCTAAGTGCATCATCTTCCTCCATCTCACATCTGCTTGCAGAACAGCAGGTAACCTGATTTGGCACTGCTCTGAAGGTTCGTTTCGTTTGGACTAGCTAAATTATTTTGCAACGTATTCATTACAGAAAAATGTGTTAAATTAGATTAAGTAAAGCCAGAAAGCCCTCTTAATTTGCTCTGACCAGAGAACTACTCAGAGTCTCAGAAGCAAGGATCTGCTTCCATACACCTGAACTGTTTCAAGCACTATCTCCCCGACTGCAGAGTCCTGCTGCAACACACACACCCTGTCCCCACCAAGGCTCTCACACAGCACCAGCTGGGATGCAGCCCTGGGGTAAGGGATGTAAGACAACTTCTGAGCACCTTTCAGTTGAATGAATGGGAGATATTTGGTGATAGTAAAATATTAAAATTATGTATAGAAACGTGGAATCTTTTGGATTGGAAAAGCCCCCCAAGATTCTCAAGTCCAATTGTTCCCCCAGCACTGCCGAGGCCACCACTAACCCATGTCCTCAAGTGCCACATCCACACAGTTTTTAAATTCTTCCAGGGATGAGGAGCTGTACCAGGGTTGGACAACCCCTTCTGTGATGAATTTTTTCCTAATATCCAACCTAAACCGCCCATGGTGCCACTTGAGGCCATTTGTTCTGATCCTGTCCCTTCTTCCCTGGCAGCAGAGCCTGATCCTCCCCAGCTCCCCCCTCCTGTCAGGGAGTTGCAGGAGCCAGAAGGTCCCCCCTGAGCCTCCTTTTCTCCAGGATGAGCCCCCCCAGCTCCCTCAGACGCTCCTGCTGCTCCAGACCCTTCCCCAGCTCCGTTCCCTTCCCTGCACACGCTCCAGCCCCTCAATGTCTCTCCTGTCTGAGGGGCCCAGAACTGCCCCAGCACTGGAGGTGCCTCAGCAGTGTCAGCACAGGGGACATTACAGAACACACAATTACACCTCAGCCCATGGAGCTGCCCTGCTCAGCCCCCACCAGCCTCCCTGGGGCCGGGGATTCCCTGCCTCCTTCTCCTCTTTCTTATTCTCTTCTTCTTCCTCCTCCTCCTCCTCCCACCGCCCTTCGCCCTCAGCAGCCCCACCTGATGCCACCACTCCACTTTGCCAGACCCTGTGCCCACCCTGTTCCATGACACCCTTTTTCACCAGGGCCACCCCCCTGCCTCAGTCTACTCAGCATGACTGTGCTTACTAACAGGTTACTCACCGAGTAATTACTCCAAGGCAAATCAACCACTCACAGTCAGAAGGCGCACAGTTACTCCCCTCCCAGACTCCAAAGGGCAAAGTTCTCCTTTGCAGAACTTATTTTACTCTTTTTTTTTTAATTCACAGCGAACACGTATTCCATGGTCTGTCTGGAAACTAAACCAAGAAGTAGCAGAGGGGAAAAAAACCATAAAACAAACCTAATTCTCTATCCCTTCCCCCCCCCCAAAAAAAAAAGAGAAGAAAGTCTGTCATTAGATGACATGGTGTTAAAGGAATGCTGTAACGTACAGAAATCCCATGCCATTATATGCGCCCCTGAGGGCAGTGTGGATTTCTGTTCCAGCATCTGCCAAGGAACTTCATCTCTGTTCACTAGACTGGATAGGAAAAACTCAATTAGCTCATACATCATTTGACGTTGATTGAAATAATTAATGTCACTATTGGTACTCACCTGGCTGGGCCATTTGTAAGATGGTGTTCATCTTGTGTAAATTCAGAGAGAAGAAAGTTAAATTTCTGGTGTAAAATTGTTTAGGATCTCCTCAGGATCTCTGAGAGAGACAAATCCCTACAGATTACAATTCCTCTTGCTTCTCCTTGACACCCATCACAGCGTGGGTGTGACACCCTTGGTGTTTGCTCCCAGAAGATGCCCAGTCACAGGGTAAGGCACAGGTGAGTGATGTGCTGCAGCCCAGGCAGGTTTGTTCTGGGGGCTGCTGCCTTGTGTCCCAACAAATGATTGCTTCCCAAGAAGTCTGCATCCCTGCTGGGCAGGGAGATGGTGCCACTGCCCAGCTGGGAGCAGCTGGTCTCAAAGAATCATGGAATGGTTTGGGTTGGAAGGGACATTAAAGCTCACCTCATTTCAACACCCCTTCCAGGTGGCAGGGACACCTTCCACTAGACCAAGTTGCTCCAAGCCACATCCAACCTGGACTTCAACACTTCCAGGGATCCAGGGGCAGCCGCTGCAGCTCTGGGAAACCTGTGTCAGAGCCTCCCCACCCTCACAGACAGCAATTCCTTCCCAATATCCCATCTAACCGTGCTCTCTGGCAGTGGGAAGCCATTCCTCTTGTCCTATCCCTCCATCCCTTGTCCCAAGTCCCTCTCCAGCTCTCCTGGAGCCCCTTTAGGGGCTCTCAGGTCTCCCTGGAGCCTTCTCTTCTCCAGGTGAACCCCCCCAGCTCTCCCAGCCTGGCTCCAGAGCAGAGGGGCTCCAGCCCTTGGAGCATCTCCATGGCCTCCTCTGGACTTGCTCCAATGTCTCCATGTCCTTCTGATGTTGGTGTCCCAGCAGTGTGGAGGAGGCAGCATTGCAGGTGGGGTCTCACCTGAGTGAAGCAGAGGGGCAGAATCCCCTCCTCACCTGCTGCCCACAGTCTGGGCTGTACCCAGCCCACATTCCCAGCCACAGCTGCCACTGAGTGTCTGCAGGCAGTCAGAAAACAGCAATTTCCTTAAAATAGTGAGGGCATGACCCCGTCTGATAGAAAGCAAGCAATGATGTGGCATTTCACCATGTAATCCTGCTGAACTCAGGGCCCCTGAGTGCTGGAGAGGCAGGGCTGTCCCCTTGCAGAAGCGTGTGTCCTGTTGCTGTCTCCCTCTGTGTGGGTGCAAGTCCCAGGAATCCTGACTCCTGGCCTCCCTGCCAACTTATTTTCCTGCAATGGCAGAGGTATTGCAAAAAGTCTGCGTTTTTCCTCCTTTCTGGTTCAAGAGTTTTACCAATAGGAATAAGGGAGGCAGTGAGTGTGTGGAGGCTGAAGGGACTGAGCCGCTGAGGGGAAGCAAAGAAGAAGGGTAGAAACAAAATGACAGGTAATGCTCAAACACCAGAGGCTCTGAGAGACCTGTTCCCTTCTTTCTCCAGATTTGGGTGCCCGAGTTTCCTGCCCGTGAGCGATTCCCCGAGCTCCACTCTCTCTCATGTCTGTCTGCTCCCTCGATACCACCATCTCCACTACTTGTCTGGAGATAAATCTTTCAGTCTCACTCAGGTGTCTGGGTGAGCCATGGTGGTGTCATGCTGGCAGGTGTCAGTGGGAGTCACCAGCCTCGTGTCTGATCCGCAGACGATTACAAAGGCATTTGAAACCATTTCTGCTTCCCCGTTGCTTCCTCTTCCCTATTTCTACTTCCCTCTTCCTGCAGTTAATTGAGTTTTGCTCACCCAGAGCTGAACTTTGCAAACCAACCCATCCTTAATATTTAAAGGGCTGCGTTGCAGGTAGCAGGCAGCTCCAGATGGCACTGGGAAGCATCCACCTCTCGAGCCACGGCACAGCCTGACACTGCAGGTGGGGAGGTGAGGCTGAAGGGACACAGTGTCCCAGAGACACGGAGGGAGGATTGCCCTTGAGAGCAAAACAACTTGCGTCAGCCAGGACGCCCAGCGCTTTGGGCTCAGTGATACAGGGTCATTAATAAACAGGAGGGAGAGATAGGGTATGGAAGGGATCATACAGCTACGTTGTAACCCTCCATGGTATTGCACAAACTCTTGTGTGAAATAGTCCCCCGAGAGCCTCCTTGAGAAATAAATAGTGTTGCCCACTAATATGAAAACACTGAACAAAAAGGTCATTTTTGTGAATGAAGCTTTGGAAATAGAAAAGTACTCTCCCTTCTTGAGTATGGTACATTGAAGAACGCACGCATGTGACTATAAAAGCCAAAATAAACTCCTTTGGTGCGTACTTGATAACAGTGTAGGGTCACGTTTGCACTTCTGTATGTACATTCTTAAGCGAGGTGTCCCTTCTTTGTAATTCCCCAACATCTCTTCTTGAGCCAGCGTTTGTAAAATGATATTTCTATATTTACTTAAGCATCTATTTAAAGAGGAACCCCTCACAATTACTCACCACACAGATAGATGACACTGTTTGGCTGTGTTTATTTAGTTTCTATTAGTGATTGGCAAAAAGTCTATTGTGGCTTCAAAGCAGATATAGATGAGTGACCCACTGATCATAAAATAAAGTATGATGATGCCTTCAAGGCGTTGTGGGAAATGGCATGTAGAGAGGCACATATCACTATCTCATCCTGCCACTTTGTGATATAATATTAAATCCAGTCATTCTGGTAGGGTTGGCTCAAGATAAGATGTCCACAAAGTAAAGGCAGTCTGTGGTATGGAATAACAAGAGGAATTCAAGGGAAGCTGTTAACTTCAAAACATGAGTTCATTTGTCACTGCAGGCGAGACATCTGTCTCCAAGTCCTCTGTCAGCGATGATGGACAAAATATGAGCCACCAGAATGTTAATCCCACATTGCTGGCTTGCTGTTACCTGCTGGTACATGGTTCATCCTCGGGAACCCAAGCACAGGCCGTCCTTTGCTCAGCTTCACTCATCCAGAGCTTGGTCATGGAGTGATGTGGATGACACAGGCAGAACAGCATCTGGACCGGGATCAAAGGACATAAAAAATTTACTGCTTGTCATCATGTGTTTCACTGCCCTGGGTAGCTCTGCTCATGGAGAACTTGCAGAGTGCCTAGTCTGCCCTTTGTTTGGCTTGGTCATCGGTGCAAACACTTACCAAGTCTGGCTCCAGGTGAATAGTTCTTAATTAATACCTCTCCACCAGACTTGGGCTTCCAGGTGAGGTTGGTTAGGGCAGGAGCTGGTCCTGTCTGTGCTCAGAGGAGTTAGCAGCAGAATTGTACCATTGCACCCAGATACTTCTTGCTCAGGAAATACATCTCACACCAACTTCTAAACCCTTCCTGTAAAGGTGTTGCTTAAACTCCTCTCCCAAATGGCATGAACTGGAAGAGCAGGAGGATCTGTCTGTGTTGATCACCAAAGTCTACACTTCTGGGAGGATATTTTTGCTGATACTCATTGGCCCTGCCAGTCAAACCTCAAGTCTGGCCATTTTCTTTCTTTTCATTTTCAAGGTGTTGGTTCGTGGCCCTCTGTTAACCTGTCCACCCACTTGGATGCTGAGCCATTCATGGAGCAGGAACTGCTCCCTCTTGAGCAAAAAGAAATCCTCCAGGATTGTGAGGGTGCTGGCACCGATAGATAATAAATAACACAAATTATGGCTTTCTTGCAAATTTTCAAAATATTATGGGTGAGATGAAGACAGAAGCAGAGGACTGAGTTGTTCAGTTCTCATGCTGTAGCCCCATGCCTTGTGGAATGCTGGGCAAACACAGTCAATGCAAACAAGTCAATGCAAGAGTCCAGTGGGGTTTATTTCGAATGAGACACCAAAATAACCTAAAGAAGTTTTAATATGCCTGGAAACAAAATTTGCTCCCATGGAAAGCAGAGCACCCTCAATTATTACTGATACCAGGGAGAGCTTGAAAGTGTTTACAACTTTTGTTGGGGGTAGAATACTTTTAAAGGTAGGGGTGTCCCTGTCTGGGAAGTTGGGTTTGGTCAACACACAAGCACCTTATTTTCCTGATGTTGACCTTACTGGCAGATGGGTAACCAGGGGCAAGCCATAAGTGAAATGAGCAACAAAGGTGAGAGATCCAATGAAGAAGGTCCTAGGAAGAAAGAGAGATGTGTCTACAGCCCAGTGTCTGTCCCAGTGCATACCTCAAGCATAGCACTTGGACTTATGGGCTTTAATAAAAGACTAACCTATCAAAAAATCTTTTCAGGTGGCTGCATGTGATTGTAGGATGTGCAGAACAAATAGAACCTTTCTGAGGGGTGAACTTGTCTCTCCTGGCAAAGTGAACTCAGAGTTTTTTGGCCTGAGTGTCCCAGTTTAGACTGTAGGATATTTTTATTTTATATTTGGAAATAGGCTTCTGTATCATCCTGACACCTTTTGTTAATTTTACCCCAGGTCTGTGGTTTCATTCCTCTGAAGTGTTGTATGCTATTTCAGATTTATATATATATCCATACATATATATATATATATGTATATACACATAAATATATTTATATATATGCTACTGCTGTCAATCTAATATCTGCCAATCTTTCCTTATACTCACTAAGACAGCACCTTGTAGACCTGGCTTTGCTGAAGGCAATTCATCTCCAGCTGGAACTTATTGACTTTAAACAGTTAGATGTTGGATGAATTTCGTCATTTATCCTTGCCTTTTGATGATGCTGCTGTCTGAAGGTTATCTACTACAGTGATTTCATAATCCTTTTGGGTCTCTTTCATATCTTCAAAAGGCAGGAAATATTTTTTTTAGCTGTTCAAGAGCCACTCGTCTGCAGGTAAAGAATTTAACAGCTTGTGGGAGTGCTACTTACTGCCAGCAATAATGTGATTGATCTTTCCTGGAACTGAAAAAATGTTTCTTAGAAGTGACATTGTGAGAGGCAAAAATTGAGATATTTCCTTTCACTTGTCTACTAGGAACACTTAATACAAGAAAGTAAATACCTAGTATTAAAAGGGAACATATCTGCTTGGACTTCCGTGGCAAAATTCAATTGTTAACTTTTTTTGGGGGAGGGGGAAGATTGTTGGTTTTGTTTGTTTTAAGATCTGGAATAGAAAATGAACAGTTTGCTCGAGTATTTTCCAATTAAGATGTTTGTGGTAGAACAACTACCCCCCAACAACAACGTGTTTAAAGTTAACTTCATTTTCTTTTTTTGGTACAGGAGGATTTAGAAGAAAAAACCCGAATTGCATAAGCTATTGTATGAGATATGTATCCAGCTGGTTATGCTGTGTTATCTTTATTCTGGGATTTGTACGTGCTGAGCCCCAGTACATCATTTTGACGTGTATCTCACTGTTTCTTCGTTCAGATTTACCTGACGAACTCTTCCTTGTATAAGCAGTGACAGCTACTTCTCTTGTGCTTCAGGAGCTGTACTGTTTTATCTCAAGGCCACGGTGCTGCCTTCCCATCCCAGGCACAAAAAAGTAGGCAGAAACACGGGGCCAAAATGTTGCAAAATATTCAGATGAAAGAACAGACATAGTCTTCACTGAGCAGAAGCATGGCTTTGAGCAACCTGGTCTAGTGAAAGGTGTCCCTGCCCATGGCAGTGTGTTGGAACTGGATGATATTTAAGGTCCCTTTCAACCCAAACCATTCTGGAATTCTAATTATCACATAAGAACAGTTGAATAAGTTGCTTAACTGGCTTTCGGTCTCCCAATGTAGAAGGTTTTGCATTCTGGAGTTGATTTTGTCTGGCAGATGACTACTTACTTAATGTCCCATCTTCCCACACCACAGAAAAATAAATAAATGCCTTCTGTAAGTCAGGAACCTCAGGAACCTTTTTATGGCTAAACATGTCTATTTACCATACATGGTATACGGACTTTCCCTCAGGAGGAAATACAAAGGGGTGTAGGAAATACGCTGGGATGGGGTTTTTTATGCCAGGGCTGGCTCATGCAGAGTTTTCTACCACACATTGTCCCTGATGGAAAGGGCTCCTTCAGGATTCATGTATGCTGTGGGTAACCCTCTCCTGGAGCTGGGTGACAGATTAGCTGACTTCATGAGCTGCTTTCCAAGCCTCATGTCTCAGTTAGTTTCCTAAGAGGAAATGACACTCCTGTTATCTTGGTCTGATGCTCTCATCGGCATGAAAATTATGGTGTGAAAATATTTACTGAAGTTTTTCTTCTACTTAAAACAAATAATAGAAGAAATTACATAGGGTCACGGAGTGGTTGGGTTTGGACCTTAAAGCTCATCAGGTTCTAAGCCCCCCACTGCCATGGGCAGGGACATCTTCCACTAGAACAGGTTGCTCCAAGCCCCACCCAACCCAGCCTTCAACACTTCCAGGGATCCAGGGGCAGCCACAGCTTCTCTGGGCAATCTGGGCCAGGACTTCACCACCCTCACAGACAACAATTTCTTCCCAATATTTAACCTAACCCTGCTCTCTGTGATTTTGAAGCTATTCCCCTTGTCTTGTGCCTCCATCCCTTGTCCCAAGTCCCTCTCCAGCTCTCCTGGAGCCCCTTTAGTCACTGAAAGGCGCTCTCAGGTCTCCCTGGATCCTTCTCTTCTCCAGCTGAACCCCCCCAGCTCTCCCAGCCTGTCTCCAGAGCAGAGGTGCTCCAGCCCTCAGAGCATCCTCATGGCTCTTTTTGTTGTTGTTGTTGTATTTTGTTTGTTCTGGGACATGCAGCCTGGATTTCCTTCCACTTGCCGATGTGTCCCAACTCCAGTCAGTAACTTGCACAGGATTCCAGAAAAGAGCCTCTGACAGGCCAGCTGCAGGTACCCATTACTGGCACAGCTTTTCCTGACAGCTATCCACTACCCATTGGTTTACACATCGAAGCTTGGGGATTATCTGTGCATATAAACGTTTATTTTAGCAAGTATATCTAGGTGGTATTTTTAGTAGACATAATAGTAAGTAGTATTTTCACGCTAAAGCCTGTGGTTCATCAGACTTTTCTGCCGCATATCTTATCTCTGCAATATAACCGTCTGCCGAGGCATATTGTGTACAATGTAGCCTTCCTTGTGCACCACTTAATCTACACACGATTTATTTGCTTTAGAAAATAGAGGAAGCAAATAACCCCCTGGTGTCTCGCTTCAAAGAACTCCACTTAATGCTGTGTGACAGTATCACTCTGTTTAGGGTGCTTTTTATCCTTCTGAAAAACCTCCAAAACATACAAAACCCGGCACAGAAGTATAAATGCACAGCCCCAGGCAGTGCATTAAGTGAGGCTCTCTGGCCTGACTTACCCAGGTACCTGGCGTGGTGGAGGGCAGTCAGAAAGCTCTGCAGCAACCAAAGAGAAAATGCCAAAGTCCTTACTAAAACATCCTCTTCCAAACCACTATCCCCGCTTGCTTTATACAGTGAAGCTGGAGAGATGTTCCCCACTTCAGTGTTTATTTTTGCTGGCATAATTAGCTGATTTTTAAACTGGTAATAGTGCTTAGAAGTGGCTTCCTTTAAAAAATTGTTTTAAGCTGCGCAGATCTTCTTGGCTCTGTGTGTGTACAATGCCTCGAACTGGTAGGACCCCAGTGTACTAAGGCAGTGCTGCTAATTAATTCTTGGCTGCAGAAGTCCTGATAAGAGTAAACAAAGAGTGAAATTAGCTCAGGAGAAGACACGGGAATTTGCAGGCAAACCCACATCCTTCCATGATATCATTGGGAATCCACCCATACTCCACCCATACGTTCAGCTGAGCCCTGGCTGAAGGCAAAAGAGCTGATTTTCAGGAGGGTGAGTTTGTAGATCCTAGAGAGGCTCAGTGTAATTTACAGCCTGTAGAGGATTTTATTCCCATTAGCTTGGAGAGCAAGATAATTTACATTTACTCTCAGAGGATGAAGCCAAAAGCCTGAGCCCCCACACCCACACTGGTCATCACTGCACCACCCAGCAAAGTCCTTTGAAGCCCTCGCTCATGTGAGATGGCTGCAAAGGTGCACAAAACGTTGGTCCTGTGCTTTTTCAGAGGCTGTGCATGGTTGGGGGAGGATTCTGACAGCAGACAGGGAGGTGCTGTCGAATGCCTGCCGATGGTAATCCTGGGCTGGGCAGAGGCAACTGCCTGAAGGATGCTCAAAATGGGGCTGGTGGAGATGCTCCCCCAAATGCAGCAGGCACGGTGGCACGGGTGATGCATCCCCAGGAAACCTCAGTGCTAAACTGCTGCCAGAAAGATGATTTTTTTCTTTTTTCCCCCTCCCAAGGGAGGACTGCGATGAGGAGACGTGTGGAGCCTCACAGTGCTGCCATGTGTTGCCATGACATTGAAGTAATTGCTGTTACTTTCTCTCAGTCTTTCAGAATCAAGTGACCAATTTTGCCCACACTCATCTGCGGGAGGAAAGGAATTTTCTCTAATTCAGTAAATAGATACATTATACCTACGCTTTCACAACAGCAGTGAAGTGTTTTTACTGTTTCTGCTGTTTGCTAACACGTTGCAGTTTGTGCGAGCAAAGTGCGGAACTGATGGTAGAACATAATGAAATGTAACCTCAGGATTTTCCCCGAGGGGCAATAAGAGGAGAGAGGAATAAGGGGAGAATACAAAGGTGGAAGGTGGTAAAATTATGTCTAGACCAGCTACCTTGAAAAACAAATCCAGTTCCCTCTGGATGGCTGCCTTTGTGTTTTGAGTTGCAGCTCCTTTACTTGGTGGACGCTGTGGATGCTCAGATTTGCCATTTTATTACAACATTCTTGACCACACTCTCGGCAGGGCCACCTAAGTACCAAACTGCTTGACCCAGGCCCCATCTCTCATGCTTTTCTTCTCAGCAAGAGCTGTTACATAAAAACTTTGTCGTAGGTAATCCAAGGTGAAAGACAATTAACTAAAAACCAGACTGGATCAGGAAAGACTATACTCTAATAAAGAGATGGAGTGAGCCCTGGCTTAGTGAGCACTGGGAAACTTGATCAGGTCTAATAAGCATCCTGAAGTCTGGCTGCCCCTTGCAGGTCATGGTGTCCCTGTTGTAAAGCCTGGGTATCCAAGGTGGGACGAGGTGTTTTCGGATAGTTCCTGGCAGTCACCTCTCTGTAGGCAGCAGATTATCAGTCTGCTGATGGAAGGAAGGTTTCTGCCCCACTTCTCCAGTTCGGAAGGAATCCCATTCAGGATCTGGCAATTTTTGTCCATCTCCTCTCATGGATCCCCTCTATCTTAGAAAAATCTCTGTGATAACTAAGGCTAAAAGGACTCCTCACCCAAGGAGCTTTGGCCTTTGCCATGTAACAAATAGCAGCAACAACTCAGACTTCTCCAGCACTTATTAATTGTTTTACATTTATTTTGGAGTTTGACATTTATTAAGGGGGGTAAGGGAATATATGATTTTCCTATGATTTTTCCTTCCCATCTTGCAGATAGAGAAACTGAGGTTTAAAGAGATTTAACTCACAGCAAGACCACCCAGCCAGCCTGTGAGGGAACTGGCAGATGAACAAAGACCTCTTGATTTATTAGGAAGCGTTCATCCTAGAATATATTTCTCTTTCCTCCCAATGGACTCAGCACTGTCCTTGCAGTGATCATCTGCCTCCAGCACTTCCCAGTGCCGACGCACTCCGAGCCTTCCCGTGTGAAACAGGGAGTCATTTTGCTGAGGCATGTTTTAAAACCAGGTCTGGATGTGACCAAATGAGCACCTCGAATGTTTCCTTGAAATCCCTTCACATCCGAGTCATCAGGATGACTTTGGAAAGGAACCAGAGCAAACAATCCCCATTCTCTCAGAGAAATGGCAGTCCTGGCTCCCTGCTGGGTGGCATCAGCCCGTCATGCCTCCACCCTGTTTCCGGACATAAGCCCTTGTCCATTTGCCAAATCCAGAACTGGGTTATTATTTCCATTGCTGCTGCATCTCCAGGGTTCACTCATTTTCCTTGAAGCCTGTCCTAGATGTGTAAGACTCTTGAGTGCCTTTGGATGATGGCAGGATCTCCGTGAAGTGCAGCTGGGAGTTGCACTCGTTGTACTTCAGTGAGAAAATCCCCCAAAATACGGACCTTTGCATTAGGGCTGGAGCCCCTCTGCTCTGGAGCCAGGCTGGGAGAGCTGGGGGTGTTCACCTGGAGGAGAGAAGGATCCAGGGAGATCTGAGAGCCCCTCGCAGGGCCTAAAGGGGCTCCAGGAGAGCTGGAGAGGGACTTGGGACAAGGGATGGAGGGACAGGACAAGGGGAATGGCTTCCCACTGGCAGAGGACAGAGTTACATGGAATATTGGGAAGGAATTGTTGTCTGTGAGGCTGGTGAGGCCCTCTCACAGGTTTCCCAGAGAAGCTGTGGCTGCCCCTGGGTCCCTGGAAGTGTTGAAGTCCAGGTTGGACGTGGCTTGGAGTAACCTGGAAAGTGTCCCTGCCCATGGCAGGGGGTGAAACTGGATGAACTCTAACAGCCCTTCTGATTCTGTGATTCCGTGATATACCCAGGTGCTTAGATTCCCCCTTCCTGAGAGAAAAGCTGTGTGGCTTCTCAGCCTCTCACAAAACCCCAACATAAGTGTGGTGGCTGCTCAGTGAACCACAGATAAGGAGAAAATGGGGACTGGTGCCCCGAGGGTAAGGACATCCCTGCTGCTCGGAGTGGCCTGACCAGTACATGTGTCTGCTTTACTGGATGGTGAATTGTAAAGGCTCTTTTCAGCTTTTATTAAAATACAAACATCAGTGCGCGAGAACAGCAGACTGAGTGCTAAAATGGATCTCACAATTAGACAGCAAAATGTTATATACAGCTTCTCCTTTTCTAAGGATGGCTGACAAATAAGATCAGGCCAACCAGCATGTGTTACTGAAACAGGCACAGCCTTTTTGAAGTGTAAAAACTGTGACTTAAAAGCAAGAGGAGGTTTGGTCCATACTAGATAATCCATAAGATGGTGGGTTAGAATTGCAATTGAATTAGAATTCTGACTATTGTCAGAAATTATTTACACTAAATACCCTATGAATTAGCTTCTGAGTCAGGTCACCAGGCAAAGAAGCAAAAAGAATCTGTGTGTGACTATATGCAACTGGAGAAAACCCTGTGTTAAAAACACTGGGTCCATTCCTTTGGGGTTACATTTTGAGTACCCGTGGCTGTTTGTGAAGTGAAATCATTTTGCTTTGCACAGTGAAAAATCCCTGACCTTCCCTAACGTCACAGAATTTGCTATTCTCATTCGAAAAAGAAATGGGAAATAGTTCTTAAATTAAACGTCAGGGAACAAGGCACATGCTAGGGCTTGTTTTTAAGGGGAAATTGACTGGCACAGCCTGTACAGTCATTTTTATTATTATGGCATAACTCCTCCATCTTCCAGTATGTGAGTGATTTTATTGTGCCTCCAAAGAAGACAAAAATGTTGCTATTGTCCACGTGTGGCTGGCTGAGGTTAAGCAATGAAGACACAGACCCTTTGACCCACAAAAATTCAAGTCACTGGCCCCAGTCCATGCACTATGTACTTCACTTGGCTTTCAGAAACATCAATACCCATCTCTGCCATTGGCTTGTATCATTTCAAAGTATAGCAAAATCAATTTTTAAAGAGCTTGTCAGTGCATTGAAGGTGTCCTTGCTCATTGCAGGAGGGTTGGAGTGCATGTCCTTTAAAAGACCCTTCCAACCCAAACCATTCCACGATTCTTTGATTCTGATGTGTTCATGTGTTGTTGCTTTCTCATTAACTGGTTGGATTAGCAAAGGTAAGTAAAACCAGCACATGAAAAATAAAGTTAGCTGTGGCAACCCATAAGTAGAACAGCAAACTCCTCCTCCTTGTTGTCTGGAGAACCCACCTTTCACCTTCTCCTCTCTCTATCAGTCTCCACCAAACGCTGTCTGAAGTCTGACACAGCCATCAAGTGACCAGGGGGTGGTGGTTTTCCATGGGGCTTGGCATGGGAGGGATGACGAAGGCAGGCTGAGCCTGGGCCCCTGGACATCACAGTGGCATGTGTGTGCTTCTCCCCTGCCTCCAGGCACTGTCTCCTGGCACGAACTTTGCATGAGACACGTTGCTAATTCCACCTGGTGGTGCACGCTGGGAGTGGCCCTCATGTTCTAGGCCAGCTCTGGGTGTCCTGCCGAGCCACAGACCAGAGTATGAGTTACACTTAATTAGCATTTACTCATCAGTGCCTCAGCTACTCCTTCGGCCTCAAACCCTGCTGTGGCCAGCAAGAGCTGCAGCACCCCTTGAAGAGCCCAGTTGCCCTTAGATCTGTGTACAGAGGGGGGACTCATACAAGGGGACATGATCCATGGCAGGCAGCACCACCCCAGTACTGCTGAGGACCTGACATGGAAATACAGGCTCTGACTGGAGACGGGCCAATCCATTCTATGAGGGGAGCAGTGACAGAAGGATGCTGAGGGTGCTGCCTGCTCGATTCCCCAACACCCCATCATCTGCTGCTGCTGCTGATGTTAATGTTCTTCTCACAGAAGAACAGCCCCTCTGATGTCTTAGCACACTTGGATACCTTCCAAATACAGGATCACTCGACCCCACCAGTTATTCCATATCATAGAATCAGAGATAGTTTCAGTTGCAAGGGACCTTCAAGGTCATCTCATTCCGCCCCCTGCCATGGGCAGGGACGCCTTCCACTAGACCAGGTTGCTCCAAGTCCCATCCAACCTGGTCTTCAACACTTCCAAGGATCCAGGGGTAGCCACAGCTTCTCCGGACAACCTGTGCCAGGGCCTCATCACCCTCACAGCCAGGAATTTCTTCCCATCTAACCCTGCCCTGTGGCAGTTTGAAGCTATTCCCACTTGTCCTGTTGCTCCAGACCCTTGTAAATAGTCTTCATCTTTTTTGTCAACTCCCCTCAAGTACTGAAAGGCTGCAATGAGCCTTCTTCTTCTCCAGGCTGAACAACCCCAATTCTCTCAGCCTTTCCTCTTACCAGAGTTGCTCCATTCCTCTGATCATCTTGGTGCCTCCTCTGGACTCGCTCCAGCAGCTCCATGTCCTTCCTGTGCTGGGCCCCCAGGGCTGGAGGCAGCTCTGCAGGTGAGGTCTCACCTGAGCAGGGCAGAGGGGCAGAATCACCTCAGAGAACCTGGACAGGTGAATGGGGCCACATAAGTCCCTTCCCTGGGAGGTTTCAAGTTTAAAGGTAACACAGGTTCAACAGCCCCGGTGCCCGACCAACTGGTTTGAATAAGTTATGGGCTGAAAATCTGGAACATTTGTTCTTGTGAATATGAACGGTGATCCCTGGGTGCTGATGTTTATCTGACGAGGCCATCTGAACCATTGGAAAGTACATGCATGAGTTCAAAGCCGTCAGCTAAGCTGCCTTGCCTCCGTCTGTCCTTAGTGTCAAGTGAGGCAATCTCCGTCAGCCTGATGTTTTCTGTTTGGGCGGCTTCAAAGACCCCCGTGAATGGATGCAAGGTGCTGCACTCAGAAACGTCCCTGCCCACAGAAATGAGAGGGAAATAATTGTATAAAGCTGTTTTCTTTTTTGTTGTTGTTGTTTGGTTGGTTGGTTTGTTTTTGTTTTTTTTTTTAAGAAAAGAATTGCTGTTTCCTTAACAAGCGCTGGTGGGCCCCAGGCAAATCCTGCCTTCCCTTTTCATTCCCTGCAGCCATGTGGCTGCTGCAACAGTACTGATAATTTAAACACCTCACACTTCAGACAGGCCCCTGATGGCAAAAAAAAAAAAAAATAAAATATTTTAATTAAAGTGGTTCAGACAGAGTCTCTCTCACTTGCTCCTTAGATGCCGGTTTTACAAAGGACATTTGTTTATAAGGCTCAGCTGGATTTTTCTTAAGAAGTTCCCTAAGCATTCCAGTTGCCATCTGTGCACCTTTGTTGTTCGAGTGCATTAGCAGAACTTCCCCAGTTCCATCTAAATTGATAAATTCATCCAGTCTCCATTTGATATCACCACAGAGCAGCTGCTTCTGGAGTTGCTTAATCTCCGCTAGGACACTGTGGTTAAAACCCGAGCTCGCATCCATATGAACGCGTGACACAAGCAGGACACTCTGCCTCCGCAGGGCTTTCCAGGCCAGAGGTGTCTGAGGCCGTTCAGAGCTGGATATTTAACAGTTCCCTGAAAACCAGGCTGGCTGCAGGTCTCCCTGGAGACCTTTTGCTGCCCAAGCAGAAGATCCTCTTACCTTGGTGTGTTTCGCACCCCACAGTTTGGTTTTTTCCCCACCCAAAATTCATTTTGGGAGATGCTGAGATCACTGTGGTGGGGTATCTGGGGCCAAAGCTGGGGAGAAGACTGCTGATTATTCAAGGAAATATGTTCTATGAAAGCCTTTCTCTTAATCATCTCTTAATCATCTGAAGGGATCAATGTTACACCGTGTTTTGTCTGCAGGCAATGAGATGTGGATGGTTAGGCTCTCTCTAAATTACATCTGATAGAGAAACAGAATCTACATTATTTTTAAAATCTCCTTATTTTCCTCATGCACCTTTCTCAGCTGACAGCTGGGGTGAAATGTCTGCCACAGAAGTTTCTCCCCAAGGTTTATTACAGGGAAGAGAAATTATTTTCTCTAACATTTACATAGTATAGAAAATAAGAACCACTTTTCCCGTTTGTGTCCTGATAATTTTTCATCAAACAAATAAACTAGACATGAAGTATCAAGCTGCCTTGGTATTAGTGTCTCAGTTCTCTCTCTGAGTGCACTACTGTTGGGATCACAGCCAGAAATCACTCTTCTAAGTGACCTGCTGCTTTAGTAGAACTATTTTTCCCTGTAGCACAGCTGGGTTTGTCTTTCTGCTCTGGCCCCACCGAAGACAACTGCAGTTTTATCATTGATCTTGGAGGATTCAAGCCTCCAGCTCCTGTACTTCCATCTACGTCAGGTTTTGTTCCTAACAACTCTTAAATTTAAAGAACCCGGTTTTAGCCACCAACTAGAATTGTCCCACCTTGAGAAAGTCCGTCCTTACCCGAGCAATGTGCCTCATGCAGAAAGGGCCAGGAAGCAGTTCATGGCTTCAGGATGTTGTCACGCAGCCAAGGACAAAGCCAGCACAGCCTTGGGCATCCACATCCAGGACCATGCCCTCAGCCAGCATCACATTCCTCTCCACACCCCCGCCACGGATGCAGGGAGCCCCCCGGACAGCCCAGCACGCGCTGCTGGGGAAGATGTGGCTGTGCTTTCCTGCCTCCTCCACCTCCTCAGTCAACACTAAAACCCTTTGATGAGGAAAGGGGATCAACTCAGAATAGTTTGGACCATGCTGCAAAACATCAGCACCCCTCCTGCCACCCTGCCTAGGAGCAGGTTCTGTGCCTGGGCATCGCCATCAGCACCAGCATATTTGTCCTCATTTCACTGAGCAGCTCCTCTGTGTGCCTGGAACCTCCTATCCTGATTGAGGCACTTGGTGTTTGAAGGACAGGATGGTTTAGGTTTAAAGGCCATCTCATTTCACCCTCCTGCCACAGGCAGGGACACCTTCCACTAGGCCGGATCAGGTTGTTCCAAGCCCCATCCAACCTGGCCTTGGATATTTCCAGGGATCCAGGGGCAGACACAGCTTCTCTGGGAAACCTGTGCCAGGGTCTCACCACCCTCACAGACACCAATTCCTTCCCAATATCCCATCTAAACCTGCCCTCTGGCAGTGAGAAGCCATTCCTCTTGTCCTGTCCCTCCATCCCTTGTCCCAAGTCCCTCTCCAGCTCTCCTGGAGCCCCTTTAGTCCCTGGAAGGGGCTCTCAGGTCTCCCTGGATCCTTCTCTTCTGCAGGTGAACACCCCCAGCTCTCCCAGTCTGGCTCCAGAGCAGAGGGGCTCCAGCCCCTGGAGCATCTCCATGGCCTCCGCTGGACCTGCTGCAGCAGCTCCATGTCTTTCCCATGCTGAGTTATTTCTCATGTAAACTCTCCATAATTATCTGGTACCCGGTACTGTTATCTCCCATACTCGCTCAAACCCCGCAGCACCCCGGCAGCTGCACTGAGGGACGACGGGAAGGACCTTCCTCTGCTGCCTCCTTTAAGGTTTTGTTGACTTCTCTTCCCCCACAGCTGACTTCCTGAGTGCATTACCCACATTAAGAGGCCCCCCCCCCCCCCCCCCCAACCGCACACTGCAGCGCCCGGCCCTGCGTCACAGCGCGCCCTGAGAAAGAGCAGGAGCCTGGAGCAAGTGGGAAGCCATCCATATGATCCCACAGGCTGGCCTCCAAGCATTAATGTTATCAAATTACAGCCAACGGGAGCAGATTAATGCACAGCGTGCCCCACGCTGCTGGAGGAATTACCGCGCTGATCAATGCGGCGCGGAGAGGGCAGCCCCGGCTCCCCCAGGCAGTGCAGGATGGGGAGTGTTGGAGGAGAAAAGCATGGACACAGCTATGGGATCAGCTGTTACGATCCGAGGGGTGCAACAAAAAAGTTGTGGAGCGCGGCGTCTTCTACCCCCTCCCCGACCCCCATAAATGGGCAAAATAAAATGGAAACGTAACCCCAACAAATATTCGTTGTCCCAGCAGTGGGTTTTCAGCAAAAATTAAGCATCACGCTTGCCCACACACTTCACGAAGGGTGAAACATGGGAAAATGGAGCAACTCAGACCAGCTTCCCCTGTCCAAGATGTGGATGGGGGAGTCCCATCTGCTGGTTTTCTGCGGGGGCATTGAAGGCTGAACCTCGCACAGCAGAAGCTTCTCCCTGAGGGGAAGGGAGCACCCAGGGTTTGTAGACACTCATGGTCAAAGGGAACAACAAAATCTGAGGGCCTGCAAAAACTCACAAAGCTTTATTAGTAAGTTAGACACCCGGCCTGTAAACTGGTGTGTTGGTGCCCGACCTCCCAATGTAAGTACACGTCAGTGGGTTTTGGATATAGGGGTGGGGTGAAAGGGAAAAGAGAGAGAGATGAATTAAAGAGGGGGAAAAAGGAAGAAAGGAAGGAAGGGAGAAGGAGAGATCACCAGTCCTGGTTCAAGAGTTGGTCCAGCTGATGGGATGTCCGGGATCCTTGAAGTGGCACATGGGCTTCATAGGGGTGTCTTTATAGGTAAGTTTTCACCACCCTGGAGAGAAGTTTCTCACTTTCTATGGAAATTAGTTCTCATGCGTAGTCCTTTCTTCCAGACCTTTCTGGAAATGATTCAGAGGCTTCAGAGGTCTTGGGTGGTTTTGATCCCCCTCTACAGTCACAGAATCACAGAATCCTTTAAGTTGGAAAAGCCCTCTGAGTCCAACCTGTGCCCGACCACCACCTTGTCCCCCAGCCCAGAGCACTGAGTGCCATGTCCAATCCTTCCTTGGACACCTCCAGGGATGAGGATCCACCACCTCCCTGGGCAGCCCCTTCCAACCCTTTCCAGGAAGAAATTCCTCCTCGTGTCCAACCTGAACATCTCCTGCTGCCATTTGAGGCCGTTTCCTCTCATCCTGTCCCTTCTTCCCTGGCAGCAGAGCCCAATCCCTGCCTGGCTTCCCCCTCCTGTCAGGGAGTTGCAGAGCCAGAAGGTCCCCCCTGAGCCTCCTTTTCTCCAGAATGAGCCCCCCCAGCTCCCTCAGCTGCTCCTGCTGCTCCAGACCCTTCCCCAGCTCCGTTCCCTTCCCTGCACACGCTCCAGCCCCTCAATGTCTCTCTTGTCTGAGGGCCCAGAACTGCCCCAGCACTGGAGGTGCCTCAGCAGTGCCAGCACAAGGAACTTTCCAGTTCCATTGTCCCAGCCTGGAGCTGCAGGAAGTTGGTGTGACCCAAGGGCAGGACATGGTACTTGCCCTTGCTGACTCTCACACCTTTGGCCTCAGCCCATGGATCCAGCCTGTCCAGATCCCTCTGCAGAGCCTTCTGCCCTCCAGCTCACCAACACTCCCACCCAACCTGGTGTTATCCACAAACTCACCGAGGGTGCCCTCGATCCGCTCATCCAGATCATTGACAAGGACATTAAACAGGACTGGCCCCCATCCTGAGCCCTGGGGAACACCACCCGGGATTGAACTGGGTGTAGCACCATTTCCCACCACTCTCTTAACCCAGCAAAGACAGCACCAGTCCGAGCCGTGGGCTGCAGCTTCTCCAGGAGAATGCCATGGGAGAGAGTATCCAAGGGTTTACTGGGGCCCACGCCTGCTTCTTGATCTCCTGTGCTGGTCTCTCCCCAGAAAAGTGCTGCTCTACCCCTGCATGGCCCCTTCTCCAGCCACATCCTGGTCTTTCTCATGCGTGATATCACCAACAAGGTTTGTCTGTTATTCACAAAAATCCTTGGTTGGCCCCACGGCCGCCCAGCTATCGGTGTTGGAGACACCAGCCCCTTATCTTCTGGGGCTCCACGAGCTACTGCAGGCAGGGGGTCAGCAAATCTGGGCAGAAATCTGAGCTTTGCAATGAGAAATTATGGGGAGACCCAAAAACTGGGGCTGTGCCCAGCTGGCCAGGCACCACCGTGGGCGCTCCGTACGTCGGGGCAGGAGACGGGATTGTTCGAATGTAATGAGAGGATGTTTGCTTCGCTTGCAGTGAGCATTTGTCAGGCTTAAGGGCATTGCTCAAGGGGAGTGTTGACAACAAAAATATGACTATTCAGCATTTCTGCGTCATTTTACATTTTCAAGATGCCTTTCAGGCACTAACCAGACATTAAACACGAGCTAATCTTTTGTTATAGATCCTCCGCAGCCGTTAAGATGGGATTAGGGCTCAAATTGGGTGGGTATTGAAAAAAAAAAAAGGAAGTAAATTAAAAATATTCGGGTTTGTTTAATGAATTTAAAAGGGTTCATACCATGGTCCATTTGTTATGGACAATAATGAGCACTCACACATTTCATATCAGGCTTGTAAAGAACATTGTGGGCAATCCTGAGCCAGTGCAGTTCCAAACTAGACAAAATGGTGACAAAAATCACAGAATCCCAGAATGGTTTGGGTTGAAAGGGAAATCAAAGCTCATCTCATTCCAAACTCCTGAGATCTTGGTTCACCATCTGCAATGTGTGGATGAAGGGACTTCCACAGCACCCAGAGATGCTGGAAAACACCCAGATCCAGCAATGAGGATTATACACAAGGCCCTAGCTAAGGAGTGATGAGGTTAATTGCCACTGCTTTGGTTGAAGATTGGGTTTTTGTGGTGCCCTTAGCGGGTTCCTGTGTAAATGGCACTGGGCAGCTGAGTGGCCTCGCCCGTGGGTGATCCTGGAGGGGTCAGCTGCAGGGTGGCCACTCTACAGGGGGGCTTTCCCATGAGATAATTCCCACTGCTCATGAGTATCAGCCAGTTTCAGTGTCTCTCTGGACCATGTGCCAGCCTGGATGCTCCCCAAGCATCTCCAACAGGGAGGGGAAGGTTGCCCCCACCCCGAGCAGCCTTGGGAAGGTTCTCAGCAGCTTTGGGAAACTGTTGTTTCTTCAATGACTAATGGTTCAAGGAACTTCACTTTTAGGTTCAGTGTTTTCAAACCAGGAGGAGTCAAAGGCCCTGAGTAACTTCCCCCAAGCCAGAGTACAACCCTGTGTTGCCACACAGCTGGACCACAGAAGGGCTTTGTAAGGCTGGAGCCAGAGACACCGAGGGTGAGGCAACTTGCCCGAGGTGACATGGACATTGGTGACACGCTGGGAGCTGACTCAGGAGATCTGGGCACAGAGTCCACTCCCTGAACCACAGCCCTCTCCGTCCTCTGACTCCTTCCACAGTGCAGCTGCAAGGGAAGCTCTGGGCAGACGCTCTGGGAAGCAGAGTAGCTCTGGGGGTGCTCCCGGTGACCGCAACCACAGAAATGATGGTCACCACGGACTCCAAGGACAGCATGGGACGGGGCTCCTCAGCACCACGGGGCTGCTCAATGTCCTCAGACCCACAGCAGACCTCGTCAGGGGTTGGGGCATCACTTCCAGGGGGGTTCCACTGACCAGCACGGTCCCTCACACGCATTACAGGCACTCCAGCACACACATCTCTCCATGGCCCTTCTTGGCTGGAAGATGCTGGTCCCCCCGGTCCTGGTGATGAAGTGGATGGAGGGGAGAGCTGCACACTCAATAATTCCCAGCCAGAAGACTGCCAAGAGGAAATGCACTTCCCGTAAAGCAGGCGCTGTTACCGACTTGTTTGCTGGAACTGCTTGAGTGGTAATTACGCTCCCTTAATATTGACATATTTAAATAGTTTCCAAGCACAATAAAAAGTCCTACCCCGGTCCTATCACCTCCTCTTCCAAATTTCTGTGGCGAGCCCTCGCTTTGAACAACGGATTATCTGGAGGGGCGTGACTTTGCCCACGTCTTGTTTATGGAGCAGCAGTCCAGATGTTCTGCTCTCGTTTGGATGCGCCGAGTGTCTGTTGGTGCACTGCCCCGTGAAGGAGTCAGGGACGTCCCCCACGATGAAAAATGTGTCTCTGTCCCCCAGTGTGCTGCTCCATGTGTGTGTGTGTGTGCTGGTCACGACCCCCGGCACACCCCCGGTGGGGTAACGCAGGGTGGCGTCAGCGCCGGCCCCGCGTTGGTGTTTCATTCATTATTTGTCACCAGTCCCGAGACATTCTGTCCCAAGCACAAAAAAAAAATAATAAAAGACCATCCCCTCTTACGTTGTTCCATGTGTGGGCCGCCCTCACGAATGCTGCGAAAGAAGGTTCGATTTTCCCAGAAAGGAAAGAAAAAAACCCATCTCACGCTAAAAACGTGGCGGGAATCTGGGTTACTCAACGCCCCCTGAGTGGTCCCCTGGGTTCCTCTGTCTGCAGGACACCCCATGCACAAATCTGCCTTGGGCAGACCCCCAGATTTGGTGCCTTTCCCCCGAAAAAATAAGTTCCCTTTTCTCGTCGGCTGCATTGCTGCGGTTGTTGGTCCCTCTGAGCATCCACACAGAAAAACATCCAGGCTTATACAGACTCCTGCTCCTCCCAGTCCTGGGCAGCCTCTGGGTGGTCTGGTCTTGGCAAACACCTCCTTGTGTTTTCCTCTCCACCCCAATATGGGATTTTTCACAGGATCAGAAAAATCCCAGAATGGTTTGGGTGGGAAGGGACCTCAAAGATCATCTTGTTCCACCCCCCTGCCACGGGCAGGGACACCTTCCACTAGACCAGGTTGCTCCAAGCCCTATCCAACCTGTCCTTGGGCTATTCCAGGAAAGGGGAGTCCTCAGTCTCTCTGGGAAACAATTTTTTATTGTCATCGAGTTGGTCAATTTGCTACATTGCCTTGGGGCTAAAGGAAGGAAGACATACATTCTCACCCTTGTGTGGCGAAAGTCAAAACAGGAAAAACTCTCATGGAGGCCACGAACCACCACGGAAATTGCTCAGAACCACTCAAAAATGAGAAATTTCCCCGGGAATCGCTGTAAAGGATGGAGGGGAGACTGCTCATCCTTCCAGGGCACTGGTTGGGTGTCAGCTGCTTGCACAGAAGGGAGTGTGTGTGTGTTTTAAGTACACCAGAGGGATGAGAAAGCAAAGGAAAAGCCAGCAAAGCGCCAGGGAGGTTCCAGAGAGGGAGCTGGGGAAGTGCAACGCGGGGAGGGGGAGCAGGGAGGCACACGGGGTGTGCCGGAGTGGCTCCAGGCAGGCTCGGGCTTGGGCCCAGGGCTGTTGCAGCCTCCTCTGTCCCGTGGTGTTCGGGGAAACGGGACTCCACGTACTTTCCTGATTAATACACAGAGTTGCAGCAAAGAAATACCTGGCTGTCATCATCAGTGTATCCTCCCAGAGAAAACGATGTTGGCAGGACCTCGAGCGGGCCCAGCGTCGCAGGCCTGGAGCCAACAGTGTGTTCAGTGCAAGTTTCTGCATCTCCCTGTCTTTCATCATCTCCCACACGCACCCCCACCAACCCGCCATCCCAAGGGTTACTGTCGAGGTAGGAGAAAGCTGCTCAGTGAAGACACTCTTAAAACTTGAAGGGGCAGCACTGCAAAGGCATCAGTAAAAATCCCAAACCCTATTTGCCTGCCCCGAGCCTAGGCCCCCTCCACCTGGCCTTAAACTGGGAGTGCAGGGTGCCAAATCCTCTTCTAAGTCTCTTAAATCAAGAGGATTCAATGGACAACTTCTGGTCCTTATGGTCCACCACAGGGCTGGGGGCACTGCCTGGGAAGAAGGTGTAGCAGGCCACTGTTCCCAACTTCACGAGACCCAGATCTGAGCTCCAGACTTAAAGGAAAAGCCCTGGGTCCATCAGCCAGGTCTGAGGAAAAAGCCCCGGGTCCACCAGCCGGGTCTCTGCAGGCTGTGATTTGGAATGTTTCAGAGATGCTCTTCATCCTACTCCATCTTTCTTGAGGGATGAGGGAGGATAAGGGTCTGCCATGGTGGGAACAGCTGCTGCCCTTGCCAATATCTGCCGGGTGTGCACATCGGAGAGGTGAATCAAAGGCTTTCCAGGACCAGGTCCTGAATTGTTTTGACCTGAAGATGGCTGTCAGTCCTTGAAGCTTATCAGAGACAGATGCGATGCTGAAACCCATCGGTACAAACAGGGGTTTTGCTTTCTGTTGCCCACAGATCAGCCCAAGGCCATGAGCTAGACATGGGATTTCAGGTGTAGGCTGGAGGGAAGGCCTTGGGACTTGATACTGACGGTTGGGGGATAAGCTGCCCTGCCAGCCTGGGCATGAGACACCGGGGAAGGAGGGGATTTCTTCCCCGCTCTTGATTTCATCAGGAGCAGAGGGTTGGTTATACAACAGTGAGGCAGATGGAAATGTCACAACAGCGAGCTTGGCAGCTGCACAAACACAAATAATCTGCCCTCGCTTAATGCTCGTAGCCACAACATAAACACACGTGGGGCACAAGGTAATGGATGAGGTGAATCCATCACCGGCAGCCTTGGTGTGCGGGGCGCGCTGCCCTGTGCCCTCCCAGGGCCCTCCCAGAGCCCCAGCTCCCCTGGGGTGGCTGGAACCGGCCTGGGAAAAGCCTGGTGTCTCCCAAAGTCCTGCCCCAAGCGCAGCTGAGATGTCACCTGTAGTCACTGCACTCATCCATCGCCCATCACTGGGGGATGAGGAGTTCTACAGGGCACCCACCTAAACCCGACCCCTCGTGGCCCTTTGTCAGACAGGGTGGTGCTGAGAAAAGGAGTCACTTTATGGGTAATGACAGAATTATAATCAATAATGATGTGCCATTTTGACACATATATATATACACATGTAAATGCTATATATATATACATATACATACCACAGATACTATATACATACATCCAAGCTACCTATCTGGGATCAGTCTCTTCCCAGTCAGTTTACTTTCTTGCTAATTATTCACTCTTTGGGTCAGCACCGCGGCTTCTGGCTTGCTCTCTAGCACTGCTCATCTGGGTACTCAATGGACTTTCATTTGGCTGCACAGTCACTGACAACAAGCACGAAGGTATCGACTGAAAATGGCTGTTTCTTCCCCAAAATAATCGAGAATGGCCTCTGCCATCTGCCCCCAGTACACACCAGTGGGGAAGCTGGAAGGAGGGAAGGAAGGGAGGGGAGAAAGGAAGGAAGGAGGGAAAGGAGAGAAGGAGGGAAGGAAGGAAGGACAGAAGGAAGGAGGGAAGGAAGGAAGGTAGAAAGGAAGAAAGGAAGGAAGGAAGAAAGGAAGGAAGAAAGGAAGGAAGGAGGGAAAGAAGGAGAGAAGGAGGGAAGGAAGGAAGGATAGAAGGAAGGAGGGAAGCAAGGAAGGCAGGAAGGAAGAAAGAAAGGAAGGAAGGAAGAAAGAAAGAAAGGAAGGAAGGAAGAAAGGAAGGAAGGAAGGAAGGAAGAAAGGAATGATTCCTCTGGCCCTGTTGTGGATGTGCGATTTTATGAGCTCTCTCCATCTCACCTTCATCAGGAGCTCCCACTTCCCTGGCCCAAACGTGCTCTATCAGGAAGGAGGAGAAGCCAAGCGTTGAAAAAAAGGGAGCCTGAAGTTTATGGCTATTGTTTAGGTCAATAATGTATCGATTACAATTTTGTGTGCTAAAAGCTTGACCTTTTAAAGGGCAATTGGCGCCTGTGAGATTTGATTTAAGAGAAAGAAAAGAATTTAAATTTAATTTTCACTTCGTATTTCAGTTGGGAGAAACTTGCAAGACAGGAGACGCCACAGCTGGGGGTTTTTTTTGGGGGGGGAAGAGGGTGAGGGGTTTTTTCTGGAGCCATCATAAAGAGCTGCATTCCAGGGTGAAAGTGGCTCTGGTGCTTCTCTACTCCACAGCTCAGCACTGCAGGGACACAGACAAGACACAAGGTACTAAGCAGAACACTTAATCTGAAGCCCAGACAGGTAAATACTGGATAGTGAATATCCCACATCCAGGAATGACAGTGGGCTTTCCCCCTGTAGGAAGCAGCAGGAGCAACAAAACTACACACAAGGCTGTTTTGGGAAAAACCCCACAATTTTAGGTCCTCAAGCATCTGTTTTGGGAGAGGTTTTAGATTTCCAGGTACGGTTTTGCCCCTGTATGGTTTATTCCCATTATCCCCTAGTTGATACAGTCCTTAAATAGTGACAGACAGCTCTGGTGGGGTTGAGCACCCCAGGTCTGCTGTGCCCCGAGCACCCACACCCAGCAGGATTCATGGAAGGAGGGGGCACTGCAGACTGGGATGCAGGAGCTGTGCTGGGAGAAGGGATGGACCCTGACAACGGCTTCAGGGACAAAAATAGAAGCAGCAGGGCGAGGACAGCTGTTCCTAGTTTAAATTGCCAGTTTTTAATAAGCTGTTTTGCTCTTTGAAAAGCATTTGTTTCATCATTTCATAAACAGGAGGAGGGGCCGGGGCAGCATCATCGAGGACGTCACCTACTTTGTCACTGCTCCTCTCCAGATCCTCAAAGGCCTCCAATTTTCTCCCAGTGCCATCAGATTCAGGGCTTTCAGCAGCACAAAGTGACTGTAAGGAGGACTGAAGTCTGCCATTTAGTTTGCCAAGACATCTGGCAAAAGCATTATGTACAGCTGAACATTTCATCACGTCTGCCAAGACATAGTCATTTTGGATTAATTTTAAGACAGTTTTTAAAGTGATGATGAAGGAATTGTGCCGTGTGCTTCAGCAGGATTAAAAAAAAAAATAAAATTAAAAAAAAACCAAAACACCAACCTCTCTCTTCTTTAAACCTCTCATTCAAATTCTCCCAGTTTGGCAGCTCTGGGGTGCATTTGATTCGTGATTTGGAGGGATTCACCAGTAGTGACACTTCCATTTATCCGAGCTCGTGTAAGTTGCTGGCACAGCCCATGGGTGGTAGCAGCCCCTTCAATATTAAACATGGCCACTTGGAGCAACTCATTTACAAACAGGCAGCACAGCCTGTAACATCCGAAATGCATCCACCCAGCAATAACCAGCATCTATGATTAAATGCTTACAAGCTGTAATCTCAGCTGGAGCCCTGCAGTTTGGGGTTAACTACCCTCCGAGAGCAAAAGCATTTACGGCGCTGTCACTCCAGAGCAGTCCCCGGTATTCCCACTGAAGGGGTGCCAAAATCCGTAGTCAGTGACATGCAAAGGAGAGTTGTAGCTCATGGGTTGCTGCTTTTGAGATCCCAGCTCATGCAAGCCTGCAGCCATTTCCATGGCCCCATCAACTTCCCCATCAACCTGTGCCAGGACCTCACCACCCTCACAGACAGCAATTCCTTCCCAATATCCCACCTAACTCTGCCCTCTGGCTGTGGGAAGCCATCCCCCCTTGTCCTGTCCCTCCATCCCTTGTCCCAAGTCCCTCTCCAGCTCTCCTGGAGCCCCTTTAGGCACTGGAAGGGGTTCTAAGTTCTCCCTGGATCCTTCTCTTCTCCAGGCTGAACACCTCCAGCTGTCCCAGCCTGGCTCCAGAGCAGAGGGGCTCCAGCCCTCAGATCTTTAAGGTCCCTTCCAACCCAAACCATTCTATGATTACCTTAAATCCTCATGCCCGCAGCCCACAGCACCTCCCTGCCCTGCTCCCGATGAGTCGCTGTTCCCAAAGTCACAGCAGGAAGTGCAGCTCTGCTGTCCAGGTCAGTGGAGGTTGTAACAGTTGCCCTTTTGTCTTTGAAACACCATTATCTCCCTTCAGCAGAACTGTTATCAGCGCCATGGGCGATGCTGGTGACGTGTGTTGGTGTCTCATGCAGAAGAAGGATGGCCCCGGAGCACTTGTCTGGTGATGTCACAGCCCGGGGATGTCCTGCCAACAGGATCCTTTCCTGAAAGGGAAAAAAAAAACCCAGGCAAACTCCCTGCGTGCATGACCCTTTCCCTGAGCCCTTCACACACATCTGGATGTCATGAATGACCCGTGAATGACCATGAATGAATAATTCTCGGAGTTCAGGTTCTGCCTTCTAGCCAAGCCCCAAATAATACCCAGCCACCTCCATCCTAACCCAGACAACCAACCTTGTGACACCCAGCACATCATTCCCCACAGAAGTCAGTCTCAAGGGAATATCTGCAGCATATTGAGAGCCCACAGCCACCAGAGCTGCTGCCAGAAGGTGTCCAGGAGCTGATGCTTCACCCTCCAGGTGCTCAGGATGAGGCTGTTGTGTGTTGCCATCAGACGTGCAGCTGTTACCTTAAACTGCTAGTTGTGAGTTAGTTGAGTCTGTTATAATAACAGATAATAAATATTATAATAACTCCCCCCAAAATCCCCAAATTCAGAGCAAACCAAACACAAAACCAGCTGCGACCCTGAATTTTATGGCATTACTGGTACCAGTGGTACCTATTTTTAGGTGAGGTGGCCAAAGTCCTGCTAATGGGAAGAAATGGGAAAGGATTTACAGGGGTCAGGTGATTCTGGAAGTGCAATTGTATAGAAAACTCCTGCTCTTCCAGGATTTACACACACTGAGATTTACACACACTGAGCCCAATCCATCAGGAGAGACCCCGGGGTTGACTAAATGTAAGATGGCATTTGACCTTTAGTTGGCTGAATTAGACAACTTACACGAGAATGAAACCAGTAGAAAAGGTTGTACAAAAAGCTTTAGAGTTTCCAAAGAAGGGAGGGGGGTTGTTTGCTTCTTCCTTTCCTGTTTAACTGGTAGATCAACAATCTAGAGGGACACAGGGGTTTGGGGTTTTTTTTTCCCGTAACTTGCCTAATACTCTTCGGTTTTAGGCTAGTAGGGTCAAGAAAAGCCAGGACACCTGGCAAAGGCAGCCCAAAAACCTTCCAAAGTGAGCGATTCCCAGCTCATTCATAGCTTTCCACCCACCACCTCACTTTCAGAGTGAGATCAGAGTTTCACTCTGAGGAAGGAGAATTTCTCCCTCACCAGGGATATGTGCATCAGGTTCCACAGGCACAACCCACAACAGAGAGCAACTGGGTTTCCTGCCTGTTCTCCCCAAAGCTTGGTCTTCTGGAAGGGATGGTCTTCTGAGAACTGACCTCTCTTCTCCTCCCCACCCCTGAAGTGATGGATTTCCCTCTCCAGAGCTACTCAAGGAGCCCAAGCAGGTGGTTTCACTGGTGACCAGCACTCAGAGCAAGAACAGAATAGAATCCCAGAAGGAGTTTGGGTTGGAAAGGACCTTAAAGACCATCTTGTTCCACCTCCTGCCATGGGCAGGGATACCTTCCACTAGACCAAGTTGCTCCAAACCCTGTCCAACCTGACCTTGGACACTTCCAGGGATCCAGGGGGAGCCACAGCTTCTCTGGGCAACCTGTGCCAGGGCCTCACCACCCTCAGAGCCAGCAATTCCTTCCCAATATCCCATCTAACCCTGCCCTCTGGCAGTGGGAAGCCATTCCCCCTTGTCCTGTCACTCCAGGCCTCCCCAAAGCCCCTCTCCATCGTTTTTTGTTGGCTCTCTTCAGGCACTGCAAGGCCACAGTTAGATCACCCCAAATATGAGCGTGGTCAGGTGAAGGCCCCTGTGACACATTCATCCTGTCCCCCCAAAAAACAGAGACACAACATTGGCTTACATGGTGTGGCCACAACAACAGGAAAGAGAAGCTGAAGGTGCAGCAACACATCACATCTGGCCTGGTGTGGACAATCCAGTCCCTTCTCTGTTTCCCCCCACGACCGTCGAGGTTGAGTTGTCAGGAGGTGGGATTCCATATGACACTTCCCTTCTTTCACCAAGCATTGATTTAAACAATTATTTACTTTATACCATAAATAAAATAACATCCTTCTTACTGCACATCCTGGAGGATGTTATAAAGCCTTGTGCACGTTAGGCCTGATGACCACCCCAAGACTCGTCCCACGGCAGCTATCACAGAAAACAGAACAACACCATGCATGTAATGTTTTATTTTTTTTTTATTATGCATAATAAATCTTTCACACAAAGTAATGAAAAGGATCCCTAAGGTGAAGGAAAACAAGAGTATTTGTGACCGTACCAGAGTGCAGACATCAGGGCACTGCCAGACCCACATCACGCTCCAACTCTTGGAAGAGCCAACGGATTTTAGTGTAAATCTTGGTCTGGCTCCTCTGTTCCAGCTTTAGATGGTAACTCCAGCTGTTCCAAACCAGCTGGGACCTGGGAGCACAGCATATTATTAAACACACAAGGAAATTATGCCATTGGAACAAACCTGTTCCTTCTGTACTTCAGTGTCCCCACAACGAGAGGACAGCGAGAGACAATTCGCTGCGCGACTCCCACGCTGGTTCAGCAGCTGGTTTGACCTATTCTGTCAGACTGCTGCTTTATGTACCCTTCTCTGTGTAAAAAGCCCTCTCACAGAACAAATCAGGCTCTCTGCAGTCTGGCACCTGGCTGAGTTGTCTGCTCTGGTGAGGCCTCTCTCGCCCCAGGGGTGGAGGGTGCTCCCCTTGGGCAGGTTCGAGTTCTGCTTAAAAACAGATGAACACTGAGCCATCCCAGGAGCTTCAGAATCCCCAGTTTAAAAGTGCATCTTCAGACTGACCTCTCCAAAGCTGGGCAGCCCTGCTGACTCACAAACACTCTTAGTCTTTTAATAAAGACAAAATTACGAATCACTACAGTAAGTAAGAAAAGTCATCCCCTTTTGACGTTTGCTCAAAGAACAAAACAAAACAGAGTAAGTTCAAAAACACAGCATCAACTTATGTGCAGCTCAGTCATGGTTCATTCATTTCTCCTATTTGCCTAAGAACACTGCATCCCCAGTCTTAACATTGCCTTTTCTCAAAAGCTTCTGCCATTTTAAAGTCCTAAATGCTCCAGGGCTGTAGATATATATATATATATATCCCTTTGTAGCTATATTTTAATAAATCTGGAAAGCTTTTTTTTTTTTTTAAGCCAGCAATTCCATTTGTGTAGGACTCAAATGGACTTCCACCTCTAAATAAGCAGATAAAAGGAAAGTACAATCTTAGCACATCCTTTAGGGGGACCAAACAGTGCAAGAAATTCTATTTAAAGCCACTTGAAGGACTGTCTGAAAGCAAATGCACCTGATTCCTCAGGTCAACAAACAGAACATGCTGGAGCAGGCAGTGAATACAGAGGGTTGCCACATATGTTTAGGAACTGATTCCTTGAAATTGGAAGTTTTGGCATGCAATGCACTGGTGACAGTCCCCCCACACAGCAGCACGTGGGATGAGGAGAGTGTGTGCACGTGTGTGCAACGGGCATCGTTGGGAGTCTCTCCCAAAAAAATATCCCCACTTTGATACATGAGATGTTCTTTCAGAATCACACCACATTTCTTCTGCTTTTCCCACTGCTGAAACAGGTGTATCAGGAAAGGGCACTTGAAAACAACGACAGAAAGAAAGAGAAGTACTCTACATTCAGATAAATTTATACTTCTGCCATAAAACCTTCAATACCAAAAAGGGGGGTTTCAACACAGAGCTTCGTCGAGGATCCCCAGGACACACTGTCACCATTACACACATTACAGGACACTGGTCTACTTTACAATCTTATAATTATTTTCTTTGGACTTTTTCCAACCCCCCCTTCCCTACACCTTCAATTTCCAGGAACAACTTTTGTACAGGAGCACAGAAAAACAAGTCTGTAAGGGACTTGACCCCGAAAGCTGGTGTTTCTAGCCCTATGTAGAGTATTTGCCAGTCAAAAAAACAACAACAACAAAAAAGACTTGCTATTGAAAATCCTCCCACAAACATCTAAATCAAGTGTTTTGAATCTGCCTGGGAGCTAATCTGATTAAGATGCTGCTTGCTTAGTTCCCTTGGATGACAGTGTAGACACCAATTTCAGGACTGAAGCCCTGACAGTGCCACGGAAACGGAGGGCTGTGAGTGAAAACATGGGATTAAGCAACAATCAACCCACGGCAGAATCCAACAGACCATAAAAAGCTTGACCCGACGAAGCTGCCTCGCCTGAAAGAAACAAAAACACAAACGCTGCTTCCAAACCAAAGCCCCTTTCCTCATTTACCCCCGTTAAGTTAAAAGAAAAATCAGGTTTGTGGTTGGTAGTAACATCACACCCCATGTGTAAGGCCTCATTTTCATCAAACAAGCTCTAGGTTATGGTTATAAATACAGGGTTGCCTACAAGTCCCTCACACCACAGCCTGTCACCAGCGTGTCGGCGGCAATCTGCTTCCAAAAATGGGCTGTACAGTGGTGGCAACTTCATTCTCTGTAAGCTTTGGGGTCAGAGGGTGCACGTTGGAAGGGGTCACGCATCAACACGCGGTGCAGAGGTTCGTTTTCTGTAAGAAGACAAGAGTTGGGTTGGGTTGGGCTGGGTGTCCTTCAGCCAGAGTCCATGGTGAAGAGCTGGATGTCGTGGGGGTTCCAGTACAGGGCCACGGCAGAGTTGTAGACCAGGGACCACACGTAGGGGATGAAGAACTCCTCAGGCTGCTCCTCCTCCACATACTTGAACTTCAGCTCGGGGAACTTCTGCAACAAGAAACCAAAGTCCAGTGAGGGGAGGTTTGCATGTCTGTTTGCAAACACACAGCCCACGTAAACACTGAAGAAAGAGGTCTGGTCAACAAAATAATGGGAGGAACTAAACCATTAGACCCAAAGTAAAATATTTACAGGATAAAGAGATCATTTATAATTTCTTCTTTGAATGAGTGCTACATTAGCATATTGTATTCAACTCCTTTACCGTTGGTCACAATCCATTTGCATGTTAACAGACTGAACACGTGAATCCTTTACAAAACACAAAGGTCCTAAGGAAAACTGTCATTTTCAGCAGCTTCACAAAGGCCTTCTTGCTTTTGCACGTACAGACCTGTTTATTGCAGTTTTCCCTAGAAAGCATTTTGCTATTAATTTTACTTGGCTCTTTAGCAGGAGAATCCTTTGGAAAGGCTGTAAGAATAAATACAGCCTGTGATATCATAGAATATCCTGAGCTGGAACAGACCCACGGGATCATCAAGTCCAACCCCTGGCCCTGCACAGGACACCCCAACAATCCCACCCTGTCCCTGAGCTCTGACAGCCTTGGGGCTGTGCCCACTGCCCTGGGGAGCCTGGTCAGTGTCCCACCACCCTCTGGGGGAAGAACCTTTTCCTGAAATCCAACCCAACCCTCCCCTGACACAGCTCAGGCCATTCCCTCGGGTCCTGTCTCTCACCAGAGAGCAGAGACAGACATGCTGTGACCTCAATTTCCCAGTTCTCTCATTTCCACCCCCCCCAAAGCAGCACACACTGAAAACCCACTGTGTTCACTCTCGGTGTGTTTTTGGAAGGGCTGAGTCTACTTTTGTACTCTGCTCTTCACTTTATCCACTTCTAAATGTTGCCTGTGCCTGAGCTTGGCAGAGTCTCAGACAAAAGCCGCATTGCAATGATCACTGGGGTAAGATAAAACACGATGCATTTTATTATTTATAAGGCTGTGGCTAAGACTAAGAATAAACTCAACGGTGTGACATGATCAGAACAAGCACAGCAATGGCTAAGGAGCCTCTTTGCCCATTAATAATGAAGGGATTCCCTATCCTGTTTCTTGAGCTCACAGTGTCCTGTTTCCTTGCCTTAGGGTACAGGACTTCTGGCTTGATCAGTCTCCTTTAAAGGAGCCTTTCTTGGCCTCTTGGTTTTCAGGGTTATGTATTTAACTTCTGTGCACTCAGGTTATTTGTATTCTTGGAGCCAGAAAACACGGGAATCTGTAGAAAGTTGTAGAAAACATGCAGATGTGGCACCTGGGGATGTGGGTTAGTGGTGGGCTTGCCAGTGCTGGGGTAACATTTGGACTCGATGATCTTGGAGGGTTTTTCCACCTCAAGGATTCTGTGACTCTATGTTTCTACTCCTTCCTTGTGCTGCTGCTGCTGCTGCTACTGGAGCAGCTTGGTGCAAGTGCTGAGCACACAATTACACCGAGACACAAAGGTGCCACCTGTGCTGCGCTTTACAAGGAGGATGTCTCCATGGGCAGCTTCTTCCAACCCTCTCAAGTGACAGTGTGCCACCTCCTACATGTCTCCATGGACAGCTTGTCCAGCGTGGCTCAACCACAGCCTTGGGTGACAATGTGACATCTCCTCCATCGCTGAGGGTGCCAGTGCCACCTTCCAAGTGCTCTCACATTCTGGAGCTGCCGTGGTTTGGCTCATTTTGGGGTCAGGCCCTCAATCACAGCTCTACTTAGCTGGATGACAATGTGGAGCCTGGGAGGAACCATTTTGACTGTCATTATTGTACTTCATGACTTTGGAAGGAGTGGGGAGCTCAGCCTCAGAGCAACCAGGGAGGGAAGGAGGACACCACTACCTCTGTTCAAGGAACTAAGGCACATAAAAGACCAAGTTGTTAAAGGCACTTCTGCACTTAACTCCTGTTGAGTTCAAAGCTCAGAACCTCAAAGGTACATCAGCAAGTTTAATTTCCTGTGTCAGACATGCAGTTTGTGGTAGAGAAGCTCTACGACAGCCTTTTTGCGCACCCAACCCACTTTCTACCACCTCTCTTCCCCAAGTCTGTTTTGATGAGCCTGTTTAATGCTCTGCATCACTTTATTTTCTCACTCTCAGGCACCCTGCACCCATACTCACCCCCATCTCTCATTACCTGCCTCCTATCCTACTCCCACCCCAACTCCCTTCCACTGCATCCTTATCCTCTCTCTTTAATGTATCTTTCTATTTCAAACTTGCCCAAGCAAGTTTTCTTTTTTCTCATCAGCCTCGAGAGATCCTCCTTTTCATTAATATCCTCTATCCCTTCCCACCACATCTCCAAGTTCTCAAACTGTTCTTGCCTTCCTCTTCTGCCACCCTACCCCTCCTCTCAGGACACTACAATTCTTTTGAAAGGTTAAACCTTGCCCCAATCAAGCCCTCATGTATATTTTCATTACTATTTATTTTTAAAAAAACCCCATGATATTCTACTCTGCTTATCCTCGGTGCAGTCTTCCCCACTTCCCTCCAAAACATCCTGACTTGTGGTCAGTGTTGACAGCAGCACATTCCCTTCAGCACTGCATCAGCAGAATGAATGGTTAAACCTCATGGTTACACCATGGCAACGTTTCAAGGCAGAGAAAAGCCTTAAACAGCTGCCACTCTTCACCCCAGGGGCGGCTGCACGCCAGGACTGCAGCCTGGAGTAGTCCTTCTGGGAGGGAAGGGGGGAAAAAAGTGATTAAAGATACTAATTTCAGTTGAATTAAACAGAGATAACTTTTTTTTTCATGTCCAGGGTCACAGATACAGCTACTGCTTTTGCAAACACTCGTGGCAGTAGGCTGGGAGCACTCTGGGCTCTTGCGAAGCCTAACAAACATCTCCAGCCTTAAAACTGCAGGTAAAATTGTATTAGAAGTTCCAACAACTCCATCTGAGATGCTCAGGTCTTACTATCCCATTATCTCTCAGCTGGAAGGGCAGCATAAAATAAATCAGATAGCATTCATATTTTCAGGCAATAAGCCATGCATTGATTTTATTATTAAGCCTTTTTTCAGGCTGATCAATGTTGCCATCGATTGCAATCGTACTGCAGCAATTTAATAATCAATTTCAGATTAAAGGCTATAACTCACTGCAGTCAGCCTGGACTCTCTCACACTCAACACATGCCTTGAACAGTCTGCACTGTGTCTTGGAAATGCAGACAAGGAAAATGAGATTTTTAAGCAGAGAGATCATACACGTTGCCATCACACACACACAATTTTGAATGTTTGTATAAAAATAATGTAGGTAATGGCAGGAGTGATGGATTTGTGATGGTCCACCTGAACAGTGGGCCCAGGACAGCTCAGTGCACTGTTAATGACACAAAGAGAATTTGAATTGCAGGTCAGCAATTCAAACCCACCTCCTTTAGATGGCTGCAGTGGTGCCTGGCTGTGTGCTGGCCATGGTTTCTCATTCATTAAAAATGAGAAATCCTAGAGGCCCAGCATGGAGAGAACTGCACCAGCATCTTTGGGATGTGGATGTGGCACTTGGGAATATGGTTTAGTGGTGAACACAGTGGTGGTGGGTTAATGGTTGAACTTGATCTCAGAGGGCTTTTCCAGCCTTAGTGATTTTGTGATCTACCTTGCAAGATTAACCATGGCAGTCATCCACTACTAAGATGAAAAACTACCCATATTGTCTCACTATAAGGGTGTTCACTGAAAACAGAATTTATTAACAAACAAACCCACCAAATTTAAGCCACCTCAAAAAAGTTTCTTTCTTATCAGACTGACTTTAAAGCTATTTGTAACAGCCAGAATTAGAAACCACATAAGAAGCTTTATTGAGGCCAAAAAGCTGTAAGATTCTGAATGGGTTCAAGGAATGGTTCAATTCACATCTCTGCCATTTGTCTCCTGCATGTACTGCTTCCAAATGAGTGATCAGGAGCCTTAGAATGTGCTGCAGACAGCAGGTGACACTGAATGAATGTTTCTGCAGAGCTGTAAAACAACCAGGCCACAGGAGTCTCAGGGCACTCCCAGCAATCTCCCAGCCAGCACTGGTGAGCTTCTATCATGGTTAACAAAATTCCCAAAGTGGCACATCGAACCAGCAGTGCACAAACCCATTTTCTTCTGCTTTGCTGCTGTTGTGTCCAACTTACTCCTGGAAAGACATTTGCTCCCCAGCTGGTGACACTCCAGTGAACCTCTTTTGAAAAGAGGGACTGTTCTAAGGCATCTTAAACAGTAGTCTTAATAACAGAGGACAAGCCCTGGCATGGGATTAATCATCCCTTTTTTTCCTTCACAGTCCTGTTTGTGATGGTGTCGAAAGATGGAGCCCCTCTGCTCTGGAGCCAGGCTGGGAGAGCTGGGGGTGTTCAGCCTGGAGAATTGAAGGCCCTGGGGAGACCTGACAGCCTCTTCCAGTGCCTAAAGGGGCTCCAGGAGAGCTGGAGAGGGACTTGGGAGGGCCTGGAGTGACAAAACAAGGGGAGTGGCTTCCCGCTGCCAGAGGGCAGGGTTAGATGGGATACTGGGAAGGAATTCCTGGCTGGAAGGGTGGTGATGCCCTGGCACAGGTTGCCCAGAGAAGCTGTGGCTGTCCCTGGATCCCTGCAAGTGTCCAAGGTGAGGATGGGCATGGCTTGGAGCAACCTGGGATAGTAGAAGAACTACTACTATTGGAACTGGATAATCTTTAAGGTCCCTCCCAACACAAAACCCTCTGTGATCCTATATACGATGCTGTTCACTATTTAAGTTTTCGAACTCCCTGCCCTGACACAAATGGGTCCATTGGAGCCATTATTTGCATTTCTCTCCAGCCCTTATAGAGGACAAACAACCCCAGACAGTTTAAAACAAACCAACCTGAGACAGTCCTTGAAAACCCGAGAGCCGGAGGTAACGCTACGGTTTGAGCGGCACAAGTTAAACACAGACATCACTTATCAGCTCCGGTGAATCACTCCACCACTGCACCCTATCTTGTTTTCTTCTGCCAGACAAAGCAGAAGTCAGATTTAGTGGTTGGGACGAGGGTAACAAACGAGACAGACCGAGAACTCTGCAGACTGTCTGCGTTGTCAATCATATGATTCGATGAAAAACCACAAGAAGTCCGATGAACAGATGAAGAACTGAACTGCAATAACTCCCCCACCGCAGAACTTCAACAACATCGGGGTGTTTTGGTTTCTTTTTGGTCTTTTTTTTCTCTTTTTTCAGTTAACGCTGAGGAAGAGAACATCATGGCCAGCCAGCAGCACCTGGCCCCGCTCCAGGCAACGCAGTGGCATCTGCACTGCAAGGCTTGAGCTGTACGTTAAATAAAATAGCCCTTTCCCTTCAAATCAACCCTTGGAGCTGCTCCTAGGCTACAGTGTTATGTCAGTGGATGATCTCCACGAAGATAATAGAAGCAAGGGCATATGGAGCTGCTTTATGAGCGATGTCTTTGCTTTATTCCCTGATCTAGATGTTTTACTGGATGAAAAGCAGCACTCGCCAAAGAAATGGGGCAGTCACTGTGGAAAATAAAGAAATTAAAGAACCGGATCAATAAAAATGTGGAGAATCCTCTTTTCCTCTAGTTGTGGTTAGAAACTCTGGTTTCTGAAACAGCAATCAAGTGCAGGTCACTGTTTTCAAAACCAGGTGACTCTTTGAGGAGGAAAGTACCATTTCCAAAAGAGTCTGAACACATTTGCGAGTCAAATTCATGGGGACTTTCCATCAATCCAAACCTTCAAAGTCTTTCTGAAAGTGGGATTTGTGTGTGTTTGAAAAGCTTACCCTGAGTCCTGTTTGGTAACCTAATGACATGCTGGCAAATTATGTGTTTCATATTGTTTCAGCTAAATATAGCAGTACTGCCTGCAGAGCATCTGTAGGATTGGACTTTATTAGCAAAATACATCAAATGGCAAAGAAAAAAAGAGACAGGGTTCAGATTCAGCATCGTACCAAGTCTCTATTATGGGGTCTATAACGAATATTTACTCTAGCCACGATTGCCCCTACAACCTGCCTTGCACCAAACACACCAACCTGCAAGGAGTTTGGGCAAAGGAAGCACACTTGTTACTGTCTGCAAAATCCACAATGCCACTTTGAAATCTGGTCCCCGAAACAGCAATCTTGGAAAAAAACTCAACAGTCATGCCTGGTACACTATGCATGGTATGGATACCCAGGTACATATGTAAGCATTGATATATTTGCTTTTTATATCAATACAAGCACTTGAGTTCTTTAACGGAGCACAATTCGTGGGTGCAAACGTTTCAGTGCTTGGTTTAAGACACTGACAGACTGAATTTTTGCAATTATTTAATTCTTTTGAGGTGATAAGACCCTTTCATCTTCCTCTGGTTCTGTTCGTGTCTGCGGTGCTTCTCTTTGACTTCAGACAGAAAGCCGGTGTGGCTTGGGTGAAATATCTGTATGGGCTACACCACACCTGCCTGATACCATCTTTTTCTCCTTCTCATGCCCGCAGCACAGACAGCCCAGCAGAGGATGGCGGTGGGGAGATGAGGGAAGCAAACAGGAAACGTGCTAGACTAGGTGCGAGCCGCACGTCTTGTTCAGAGATCTGCGTGAGGAATAGGTGCAAACTGAAAGATGGTGAAGAAAACTGGGGCTCAGAACATGCCAGGAGGGTTGAGAAAGAAACAGAAAACTCAGGATGACAAGAGGTTCAAAACCATCTATGCACAAGCTAAATATGTTAAATATAATAAATATAGTATTGTGTATAACAGAAGAAATGTAAAAGTTCAAGGAATTACACGAGCTGTAGCAGACAACAACATTTTACCCAGGGAGTAAAATTCCATAAGACAGGTAACCCATACTCCTATTGGGACACAATCTTCCTGGTCCAGCAGGGCAGGTAAGTTAACCTATAGAGAGGCAGCTGTTTAGAAAGTTAGGATCATTGATATGTGACTTCTGTCTTCAGGTCACTTTGAGTAAAGGTTTGTACAACCAGAGCTGCAGGAAAATAAATGCCCAGCAGTGAATTTTCAGTGTCGGATGTGATCCACCACCAGAAAAGCAGACGTGCCTCTGGTCAGAGTTCAGCAATTACCATTTTATTTTAACAGAGTACTGAGAAGCCAGGTCATTTGGGGAAAAATTAGCCAAACAGCTCTGCCTAGATGTTTATTGGTAAAAACACAATGATTTAAATGAGTTAAATAGTTGTGGTAAACCTGCCAGGGGACAAAACTTTGCAGGGTACCATAAGAAGAAGACTGCATTTCTTTCTGGGATAGAATGGCAAATACTGACAGTTTTAAAGTCCCAGAAATTCAGGGATGCAAATACACCCACACTTGTTTCTTTTCTACCCAGTTAAGTAATATTGCTGATAAATGTCAATAGCTCCAAACTGTGCCATAGAAATTATTTTTGTCTTCATACTGAGTTGTTAATCTATACAAATTCCAAAAGCACTGTATAAACACACATATCTGAACACAGGACGAGGCCAGGTACCCAATTCAGGCTCTCCTGAGTCCACTTCAGAAACACCTGGACTCTGGGCTACTTCTAGACAGGACAGTAAATAAACTAAAACACTGGTCAGCAGATGTAAGGACAGGCTGGGAGAGCTGGGGGGGTTCACCTGGAGAAGAGCAGGATCCAGGGAGACCTGAGAGCCCCTTTCAATGCCTAAAAGGGCTCCAGGAGAGCTGGAGAGGGACTTTGGACAAGGGATGGAGGGACAGGACAAGCGGAATGGCTTCTTGCTGCCAGAGGGCAGGGTCATATGGGATATTGGTCATCTAACCCTGCCCTGGCACAGGTTGCCCAGAGAAGCTGTGGCTGCCCCTGGATCGCTGGAAATATCCAAGGCCAGGTTGGACGGGGCTTGGAGCAACCTGGTCAGGTC
Source organism: Neopelma chrysocephalum (assembly GCF_003984885.1). Taxonomy (NCBI): domain Eukaryota; kingdom Metazoa; phylum Chordata; class Aves; order Passeriformes; family Pipridae; genus Neopelma; species Neopelma chrysocephalum. The sequence goes on from NW_020925758.1 coordinate 2,956,352, forward strand.
TAGTGGAAGGTGTCCCTGCCCATGGCAGGGGGTGGAATGGGATGAGCCTTAAGGTTCCTTCCAACACAAACTATTCTGGGATTCTCTGAAAATCCCTTAAAGCGCTTAGTTTGAGAAAAAATGGGAATCCCTGCTCAGCTTCAGAGATACTGTGTCTACCTGGAGAAATTTTGGAATGGGAAGAAAAGATTAGGAAGATGAAAGGCCAAAGAAAAACTCACATATTACACACTATTAAGCATCATTAACCTCTAGAAAACATTGTATGTATTATACATACATAGTCCCAACTCAAGGATTTACAGCTGTAATTACAGTTTGCTTGCCCTGTCAGGATTGTTCTCTATGCCATGTTCTCTAGACAGACACACATTTTTCCAGAACACTTCCAAGAAGACAGCTCAACACCTAGGAGCCAGACCGAGCTTTGACTTCCTGCCTGACCAGGGAGAGACAGGGAACTGCAACAGGAACACTATGAGGAATTTGCAACACTCCAGAATACACGATAAATGTTGGCTTTACCAAATAATAAGAAAAAAATGGACTAGAGATTGATATATGTAATTAAACTTTTAAGTTCAAGGATGAAGGCATGATGTGTAAATGAGGTACCATCAACAAAAAAGACTACTTTCATTCACTTCAGGGCTTAACCCAAAACAATAACTCTTTGAAAATACAGAGGCCTTTTAGAAGAAAGAATATATATTTGAGTAAAAAGTAAAGAACCTCAAAGTGACAACAGTTAAAAAGAAAGAGTGTTTTTAAAATTGAAGTAAAACTAATAAAGAAAAGATTTAAACATGTGGAATGAAGAAAGCTACTGACTCAACTGACAAAAATGGTTCTAGGTCCTGACCCCGCTCAAGCACTCGTGACCCACACACCAACTACTCAGATAAATAAGTAAAATCCTTTGTGTGCTTTTGAATTTAGGGAATTAAAATCTGAAAACCAGAATAATCCCTGGATCCATTTCTCAGAGGCATTCAAGGGCAGCACAGCACAAACGGGGATGAGCCTATCAACTCAGAAAACTTCTATTGATATGAAGTGGAGGTATAAGCCCTTCCTACCATGGGATTTGCAGAAAATGCACATTTCATAACAGCAGTCCCTATTTTGACCAGTGCTAAGGAAGATGCAAATGAGTTTAAGCCCTGGCTTCCTGTGCTTCACCTCACAACCCATCCGCCTCTAGACTGATGTGCAGAGCTTTATGTGGCCGTGAAAAACAGCAGGTTTGCAGCAAACATCTCTGTTAAAACTGAAATGAGTTTAGAAATCACTCATTCACTGATACCTTTATACAGAAGACTTGTACAGCTGCTAACAAAAGGTCACAACATTAGCAGCAGAATTTAGATGCTTCACTCTGCTACAACTCACAATTAAGACCATGATGCTTTAGCAGTACCCTCAAAGAAGGGCTTAGGTATCCAGAAATATTTAAGGCTCAAAATTAAACCCTGCAACCTTACAAAGACTTTCCAAACACCAAAATACCATTTGCCCTTTTCAAGTGTGCAAAAGGCAAAGTTTAAGAAATTGGCTGTCATAACTCAGTTGGGAACATCTCACTTTCATGTATTGTGTAAATTGGTAGCGGGGGGAGGAACAACTCTTTGAAGGTCTCAAATTGGGCATAAACTCAAGTTGTCCTAAATCCATACATGTACTGTTTGGATCACTCTGCCAAAGACAGAAAATATAAAGTTCAGCAAGCAAGTGAAAGCAGAGCAGGATCAGTTCTGCAGTCAACCAGCAGATCTGGAGCAAATCACCATCCCTGGAGGAATTTAAAAGCCATGTGGACATGGCACTTGGGAATATGGGTTAGTGGTGGACTTGGCAGTGCTGGGGGAATGGTTGGACTTGATAATCTCAGAGGGCTTTTCCAACCCAGACAACTCTGCGATTCTGTGATCTGTGAGAAACTGAGGTGCTTGATCAGTCCAGAAAAAGCTCACAGTGCCTTCAAGGGCCTTCATCACCTGGTCAGTGAGGAAACTCTTACATAAATACAAAAGGGGTTTTTTATGGTTCAAGATTTGCCAAAGATAAGAATAATTCTTGCCATGCAATTTGATTACTTGCAACAATATGAAGGAAGTCAAAGGAGGGTAAAGTAGGGGTGAAAAAGGCAAAGTCTCTTCTTGGAGATACTGTAGGAGAAGGCAGCAGAGAAGAATTAACTGTATAACTGTGTATCTGGCTACAAAGTCTGTTCCGACTTCTGGATAAAAATGAGAGATCTATATTGCCCTCATCAACTTTTTTTTAAAAACGAAGCCAATGCTATAAATGCCAAACAATATTCCAGTTCTCACGACAGAGACAATCACCTGCTAATTAATTTCTGAAAAGTGAGTTCCACACTTTTAGTCCAGTAGATATAATTTATTAAACTTCCTTTTAACAATAAAGAAAAACTCACTGGAAAAAGGCCTATGAAATGCATGAAAGATGGAAGCTTTGGAGAAAATAACCCTGCTGAATAATGAATGATATGTGTAGCTATATACTCAAAGACATGGCAAAACTACTCTTGACAAATCTTGGAGCCAACTATGTATTTTAAGAATTTTGAGCAGTGAGTGCTACTGTCTAAGTCAGAACAGTTGTTTTGACTTTGATAGCAGACTACTCTAAAATACAAGGAATGTTGTTTATCATGGAAATGCTTTGTGCTCCAGATAACATCACGGATGACTGCCCCACCTAGGCTAAGGCACCATCCCATCATCCCAAAACAAACCCCAGATAAACCTCTCACTGCTGCCCGACTCCTACTTCCACCAAAAACTCGGCTGTTGTGCAAATAAAACTCTTGCCATGGTGTGTGCCACGCAGAGGGTGTTGGACACACATGTGACCATGAAGGAAACAACCAAACTTCAAGAACTAAACCCACATTTTTTGTGTTTCAGTAAGACACCTGAGCAAACACTGTGCCTTGTTGCCAGAGGGATGCACCTTAGGAACCTGTCTGGATTATGTACAAATTCTGGCCCAGTAATAGGTAAACACAGCCCTTTTCTCATTTCTTTTTTAAACAGGGATTGTCATGCTCAGGGTTAGATTCTTCTTCACCCACCCTGGAAAAGGAGATGGAGATTTTGATCCCACCTTGTGCTTGCTGGTGGAGCTGGTGATCACCTATGGAGTGCTGACCTCCCTGCTCTTCAGGATCCGAGCTGGGAAGAGACTGAAGCATAACGACTGCATAAACCACACTAATTTCATAGTTTAAGGATTTTTCCTTTTGCAAACCACCTACATGACCCCTCTCTGCTCTAATACAGTCTTGGGATTATCCAGCAGAACTACAAAGCATCGAGAGGTCAAAAATGCTGTTGTCACGCGCCTGTTTCTTTCACCCCAAATCCAGAGTTACTACAATGTCAGTTTTGTTTTCTCATTTAGTTGCATAGAATATATTCCCCCAACACAAAAGGTGGCAGGAGAAGAGCAGAGTGATTCAGTTTTGCATATTTTTCCAGTGACGAGGTCCCAGACATGCTTTCACTGGATATTGGTGCAACGCTGCATCCAAAACATCCCACCAAGCCAAAAAGAACATTCCTTCGGACAACTGGGACCACGCTCCTCTCCCGTTATCACTGCACAGGGGTCCAAACCGCCGCCTAGACCTTGGCTTTGCACACCAACCAGAGAGATAAGACCCCTTCTCCCAGCTGAGCTTTGATTCGCCCCTGGGAGGCTGACATTTGCAGCACGTTTCCTCGTGTGGAGGGCTCCTCACGGGTCGCTTTACGAGGTTAGACGTTTACTTAACAGCAGCCGCAGAGACGAAGCCCGAGCCGACATCCTCCTCCGGTCCCTCCCACCCAGCACGGCGGCGGGGCTGCACGCCAAGCCCAAACTTCCCCCCCCCCCCCCGCCCCCTCCACGGAGGAAGACCTCCTTTTGATTTTGTACTTTTTAATCTGAGAGAGCCAGGCCTGTAAATATTACAAAAAAAATGATAACAATGACTTAAGAACAGAGACAGACTCGCTGTCACCAACCGTTAACTCTCAGATCAGGGCAGCCTAGGAAGTGGACCCTTATCTGCCTGAGGCTCAGGACACACTGACTAACACCCTATTGAGCCTGCAGACCTTTGGCTCCCTAATCTCCCCAAACTGGAAAACGTACACCCCAACGGACATACTCCCTTCTTAAGTATTTCAAGCCTCTGCAAAGAGACAACCAGTGCCATGGGATGAGCAGCGCTGCCCCGCTGCATGCCAGGAAATCCCATTTATTTGTCTCAAGGAGCGAAAGGTGAAATGACAGTAAGGCCTCTCCAGCTGCAGCAGGCGGTGCCAGACCTCAGCCTTATCTCTGCTGGGACTGCCAGATGAGGAATCGGTGCCAAATGTGGACGTTTACACAGTTATTTTCCGGATGTGGACCTTCACAGCTTTTTTAAAAAAAAATTTGCCCTAATGTTAAGACTCCAGTGAAGACAAACCCAAGGTTTGCAAGGGGGGTGGGTTAACCTGACCTCAAAAAATAACTAGGGTGCCTTTTCTAAAAGTGGATTTTTAGGTTGTTCATTCTATTCTGTATTTTATTCTGTATTCTATTATATTCATGAAGGTTGTGATAAAAAGTTCAAATTAGGTACTGGAAACATGCCTTTATCAACGATAGAGGAAAGCAGTGGGTAGAAGGGAGAAAGGGAGAGCTACTTCTGAGTAGGACAAGGATTGTTTCAAGGTGGAGAACATTTTTATGAGTCTTCAAGCTGGGCAACTGCATCTCCTTGACTGTCTGAGCAGAGGGAGTCAGGAGCTGACTGTGTCCAAAAAGGATGTTTGCTTGGTATCTTCCTGAAGCCACCAGTTTAAAAAGTAGCAAACTCTTAGAGTGAAACTGCTTTTTCTTCTAATGCAAACAACCACCTTGATCTGAAAAAGGGCCCCAAGTGAGCTGCTTTTCCAATAATGAATAAAAATTACTTGTATTTTCTGTTTCACTATGCTACAGACACAGCATTTCCAGATTTGTTTGCCTTCAATGACCTCAGCTGTATTAAGACTTGTTCTGGTAAAGACTGTCCTTAGGACATGAATCAAACATTTCTAGAGAACTCCCCAGCTCAGGCCGGGGAATTTTCGAAGTCATTTATTCATAAACGCTGTTATGTCCCCTTGTTATCAAACATAACTGCCCCCTTCCTCCCTGTGCATTCAGGCCAGGATTGTTTACCCTAGTGGCAACAATCAGGGTTTGCCGGTCTTAGCTCAGGAGGACGGAGCTTGGCAAAACCTGACGGGACAGATAAGCACGAGGAATTCAAATAAAGTTTTGCTGCCTGACTCTGAGTTCAGAGCTACAGGCACCACCAGAGTCTCATGGGTCCCACATTTGAGGACAACACCTAAGTTTAAGGCCTGAGCTCTCCTCCCACTCTACTGCACAGGCACAGAATTTCCTGCTCTTATTTGGAGCTGCCAGTTGCTCCTACCACCTAGGAGACCTTCCTTCAGTGAGACATCTGATACAAGCCTCAGGTTTCCTATCTGTAAAAAACAATCCTTGCTGTGGACAGTCACGTGCTGCGGTGAAGGAGGGGAAACCTTCCTCCTGGAGCTTCTGGATGCTGCTGCTGCTGCAGCATCATCAGGGTGGGAAATTGTCACCCCACTGCTACACTGTCTGTCCTCAAGCTGAACTCATGAGCCACAGTTCCCACTGCCAGAGGGCAGGGTTAGATGGGATGTTTGGAAGGAATTCCTGGCTAGGAGGGTGGGGAGGCCCTGGCACAGGTTGCCCAGAGAAGCTGTCCCTGGATCCCTGGAAGTGTCCAAGGCCAGGCTGGACAGGGCTTGGAGCAACCTGGGATAGTGGAAGGTGTCCCTGCCCATGGCAGGTGGTTGGAATGAGATGGTCTTTCAGGTCTTTAAACCATTCTGTGACTCTGGGATCTTTTGTGACAGAGAACTAGTATAAATCACCTAGCTGGCACGCAAGGAGTAAATGCAGGACTCTCTGTCTCTTCTCATGTCCTGTGCTCTAAGAGCCCACAGTGACTGAAAACACTTCACACCTGCCTGTCTCTGCTCCCAGGGAACAACTGACAGGATGGGAGGAAACAGCCTCAAGTTGTGCCAGGGGAGGTTCGGGTTGGATATTAGGGAAAATTTCTTCATGGAAAGGATTGTCCAGCCCTGGCACAGGCTGCCCAGAACAGTGGTGGAGTCCCCATCCCTGAAGGGATTTAAAGGCCATGTGGATGTGGCACTTGGGGACATGGGTTTGTGGTGATCTTGGAAGTGCTGGAGAACAGTCGGACTTGATGGTCTGGGAGGGCTTTTCCAACCTACAGGGCAAGGAGAAAAGCTGGGTAGAAGGGAGCATAGTAAGGTTTTTAGGGTACAGAGTCAGCACGAGAACACGGTCAAGGAAAATCAGTTTTTCTTTGCAAGCTCAACAGACTGTGGGTTGAGTGTCACAACCTCAGGAACCACAAATCCAGCCTAAATCCACACGGATTTAAGATTCAGTGCCATCATCTGATACGACAGAACAACTAGAGCTACAAGAAAGGCATGGTGACCTAAACCAGCTGCCCTCTAAATCCCAACAGCAGAGCCCTCAGCAGTGATGCTGGCAGACATGAGAAATCCCCTGCTTGGCCAGGAAAAAGCCATCTCCAACACTAATCATCCTCAGCAGGAACAAACAGCCCGTAAATCAACTGGAGAGAAGCTCTGTAACTTGCATCAAAGGTTGTGACAAAATTAAACTCAGTATGGCAATGCAGTGGAGGCAGCCATCAGCTGACAAAATACATCTCTTCCTCATTCTCACTTCTTGGTGCAGTTGCTGTAAACATTCAAGATATTTCTCTGATTTATGCATTTAATTAGAAGATATCTATAACATTCCTGCTGTTTACATTTAACCCAACGCTGCAATGAAAGCTGTAATTTTGTCTAGGATTTATATTCTGTACTCAAAATTATTTTGATTCCTTGATTTAAACATACACACAGAAGTGAAAATGTGTCAAAATCATGAAAATGGAAGAGATTATACTCCATTATCTAGTTCATCTGTCATGCAGGGCAGAAATTTTCTGAGGACTGTTTTTCTCAATCTGCCACATGTTATGGAAACTTAATTCAAAAGACTAATTCAGAAAAGACAGCTAAACCTTAAAAGTGGAAGAGCAATTGGATCAGTATAATTGGAAGTTGGTTACATGATTTTTTTTTCTCCCTCTATCTTGTATTCAGTTGTCATAACTCAACAAATCTTGCACCTTCTGCGATAAAGTTATTGGCCCCTGCCTCATTAATTTGTATTTTATTTAAAAAGTGGTTAATACTTTTTTTTTTGGATGGAATCAGAAAAAAGGTGGGCTTTTATTAATCAAAGAAACGAATAAATTAATTTTAAATGCAACTTTTTTTTTTTAAACTTTTCAGCTACTCTGCCTATACCAAAGGTTTGCAGTAGGAAATGAACACAGGGGTTGGAAACAGCTTTCAGCTGTGGAGGGGGGGGGAATAAAAGGTCAGAGCATTTCAGTGTAATTTTACTTTGCTTTGACCAAAGTCGCGAGATATTTGGAAACAACACGTCATGCACATGCAGCGCACTTGGCACTGGACTCTTCATTGGACTCACAACATATGCAGCAGAGGGAGGGAAGGACTGCACAACACATGTGAGGCAGATTCAGTCACAGCAGAAAACGTAATGAAAGTATAGGGAGGCTTTCTAGGGAGGGGAACTTGGGGAATGTTATTTAGCCCGAGCAACTGCACAGCTCCGAAGCGAAGAGGGGCTGGGCCCTGGCCCGGAGCCCTCCTGTAAGATGTGCTGGACAGGGAGTGATGGGCTGCTCATGAGCGCTGGGCTGCTGCCAAGCTGCTGCGGAGCCAAAGCTCTGCAGCTCTGGGCAGGGAAGCTCCTCTGTGCTCCCTTTCAAAAAAAAAAAAAAAATAAAAAAAAAGGGATCATCCTTGAGGGTTAACAGAGTTCAAATGATGTGGCAGGCCAGCAGAATGGAAGTAGCTTTGAGAAACGTACACGTGCAGAATGTTGTTTACCAGGGTCAGAGCTCTGTTACCATGGGGAGCGACTTGGAAAGTCTCACACTGCTTTCCCATCATCTCATTTCTCCAGTGCTTGCTTTCTGCCTTGTGTTTGGTATCTCTTTCTTGTAGCAGCTTCCTTAAACCAATGAAATCAACCAATTTAATGTATGTGGTGTCAAACAACAGATACACAGACTGTTTCATGTTAGAATATGTGCAAAGTTTAAATTCTTCTGCTCAAAATTGCTACTTGTGTCCTTCCTTCTGATAAAGTAAGAGAATCATAGAATTCTAGAATGGTTTGGATTGGAAGGGACCTTAAAGATGATCTCATTCTACCCCCCTGTCACGGGCAGGGACACCTTCCACTAGACCAGGGTACTCCAACGTGGCCTTGGACACTTCCAGGGATCCAGGGGCAGCCACAGCTTCTCTGGGCAACCTGTACCAGGGCCTCACCACCCTCACAGCCAAGAATTTTTTCCCAATATCTAATCTAAACATCCTTCTTCCCATTTAAATGACCCTATCTTTCTAAATGCCACTGAAAAATTAAATTTAGGGACTATTTCTTCATTTTTAAATTGCACATTTAAGTCAAAGCAGACTCACAGACAATGCAGTGTCTCAAGAATTCACATGGAAAATCAGATCCTGTTGCTACACTCACTTCCAGTCTCGTTGAGTATTTCACAGTACACCGGAAGGCCAAGACCAGGCTTCACTTGTGCATAAAGAAGTATTTGATTGATCTCTTTTGCCAATCCCTGCTCCCTTTAGTGACTGGAGTTTGTGTGTCATGTCCTGACCCTTCCCCTCCATGAAGTTTGCAGAGTACCTAACGTCACCCAACACCAGCTCCCCCAGTTATCACCTCTGGCAATGCCCTGTGCTGGGACGTTCTGCCACAGGCAGAGCAGCTTGCAAAACATTCCTCATCACGGGTGACAGCAGGAAAATGCCACCAGTTACCCCATTTTTGTCCTCCAAGATATTACTCCCAACAGCAATGGCTGCTGCTCCTCACTGCCCAACAGTGACCTCCTGGGTAAGAACCAGCTGGGGCATCTTTCACTGGACACGAGATGAAGATGCTGAGAGGTCCCTCTCATGCTGTCTCTGTCACCAGTAGAGCACAACCAGACTCTTCTGATCCAAGGAAGGAGAAGATCTTTGCAGTGGACTTCCCCTGTGTCCCTTAGAGAAATATTTTTCTGCTCCCTACAGGTAGCATAAAGAATTACACATTTACAATTACACATTTATTTCATAGCATCATAGATTTATGGAATGGTTTGGGTTGGAAGGGATCTTTACAGATCATCCAGTTCCACCCCCCTGCCATGGGTAGAGACACCTTCTGTTATCCCAGGTTGCTCCAAGCCCCATCCAACCTGGCCTTGAACAATTCCAGGGATGGAGCATTCAACACCTCCCTGGTCAACCTGTGCCAGTCTTTCACCACCCTCATCATAAAAAGTTTCTTCCTTATATCTAGTCTGAATCTATCTTTTTTTAGTTTAAAACCTTTCCCCTTCGTCTTGAGTGAAAAAAAAGAAATAAAAACCCCTTTAATAACTGTTGTTACAGGACACTATTCCATCTTCTAAAGCCTCTGCATGTAACTGCATGAATTCTCATCTGAGAAGTAGATAATTACAACCCACAGGCTGCCACAGGCAAGGTTGAGACATTAATCAGCTTGGCTGGGTACAGGGCTGTGACTGCAGTTACAGCTCTGCAGAGCAGCAAAGGTGATGGCAAAGTGAAGACAACCACAGAAGATAAACAGCAAACTCCTGCACCACTGATCACCCTGCTCCTAGAAGGGTTTTATTTTCCTTTTTCCATTTTTATTGGTTCAGTCTCAGAATTATGCCTCAGGACGACAACATATATTACTGTATTTATATATCACTATATTTGCATTTATCCAGTTCAATTTTTTACTTTCACCTAGTGCATGTCTCCTGGCTGAGTAGGTAGGACCTTGTCATCTAAACTTCTCAGTTTATTCCCAAAACTAGTCTGGGATAGTGAAAACACTGTCCAGACCTCTGCAGAAGACTGACCTGCATAACAGTATTATACAACAGCTCTTCAGAAGCAGCTATGGCAACTCCAGAATAAGGTGATTTCATTCCACTGTAATTGCTGAGCTTTGTAAAGAAAGCAATGACTTGGGAATGAAGTGACTGAATCCAGAATGCAGCTTCCAGAAGGTAACTGGAATAGTTTTCAGGGGTGGAGGGGACAGACATTAAGCCTCCATGTAAATATTAGTCTCCATGTAGACAGCAGCTTGGGAATAGGAGTGTCCAGTGCAAGCCCACCCTTCATCCTCATCTTGGCCAATGCACCTCATTCCTGAACTGCAGAATCACTGTTACTCAAGTCACTCACCCAAGAACCACCCTCCCACAAGCTACCTTGGCTTCTTGTGCAACACCCAGCTCTGATGCACTCCCGTCATCCTGGGATGAAATGTGCTTCCCTGGATTTCAGTACGATAAACAAAGCCCTCTGTATGAGCAGGATGCAACTCTTCCAGAGAACTACAACTGAACTACAAGTAGGACACAAAGGAGAAAATAAAAATACACAACACACTGGATTTAAAAACTACTATTGTCACCATAACCCTGAAGCCAATGAATCCCCCACCAGTGTGTCTGAGAATCCTACATGTAAGGTCTTCCTACATGCATTTATATGATTCAATTTTACTACCTAGTACTCTGAAATAGTCTGTTTTCAGCCAGCCCTTTATCCTGTATGTATTAATGAAAATTAGGATCTTAAGAAAGTGTTGAAGAAAGGTGAGGCCCTGGCACAGGTTGCCCAGAGAATCTCTGGCTGCCCCATCCCTGGAAGTTTTCAAGGCCAGGTTGGATAGGGCTTGGAGCAACCTGGGACAGTGGAAGGTGTCCCTGCCCATGGCAGGGGGGTGGGAACAAGATGAGCTTTAAGGTCCCTTCCAACTCAAACCACTGGTATGGTTCTAAACCCAAACCATGGTTCTAAACTGTTTGGAGCTTCCCCGGATCACAGTAAAAGTCTTTTTGGGATCATGACAAGTTCAATCATTTTTCAGCATGTTATAAAGCAAGTGGATTTGAGTGTTAGTGTCACTTTGGCCTTGACCATCAACAGCCTCTCATTGACAGACATGAGGGATCTCCAAGCATGCACAGCCCTCAGACATCTTCTGGCTTCCCTGGTATATAATGGAAAGGACCAGTGTTCTGAGATTCTCAGGAACATACCTGATGCACTATTTTAAAACAGAAAATCATATTTATGCGAGGAATGCTAAGTCTGTAATATTTTTTAGCTAACTTGAGCTGCAGACACAGTTTTGAAAACATCTGATTTTCCCAAGTCTCAGTTATGCCAGCAACGAGGCCAAGTCACCCTCCCCTGCAGTGGCTCAGCCTCGCAGGATGCAGGCTGTGAACAGGGTCCCTTGCTGGCATCAGCCACAAGGCTGATCCTGCAACTCCAACCATGTCCCAGTGAGTAGCAGATGAGACTTACAAGGCACTTTCACAGGTTGTGGACAAGCTGTTTTCAGCCACTTTTTGTTTATAGACAAAAACTGTCACACACTAAATAAGCTAAGAGAGCTCTAAATATTCTCATACTTAAAAGACAAAAAACCTCTGACGTACTAGGCTGCAGAAATTCTGTTTACAGGATCTTGGTATAAGAAGCAATGGAATTAAGTGAGGCTGTATTACTTGCTGCCACTATCAATTGATGCAGCAAGCACTTCCAGACATAATAATTACCATATGCACACTGTGCTTTACCTCTGGGCTTATTAATTTCATACATGGGAGGTTACAACTGTTGATTGCATTAAAACATACTGATGTGTTACAACAGAAATGCTCCTGCTGCAACACATCGTTGCACAAACCAGAATGATCCAAGTGATGCAGGAGCAGCCACCTGCACCCACCAGTGAACAAATGGCAAATGGTCATTTGTACATCCCCTCCTGAACACACAGACACAGTATTGAAAGAGGAGAACAACATCAGTGAGCTCAGATGTCCAGGGAGAAAATTAGGGGGTCTTAAGAGACAGGATCATCTGGAGAGGTGAAAAATCCCTAGGAGAATGTCCTATCAACATAAATAAATTAACAAAAATAAAGTGGCTCTTTTATTTCTCACTGCAGTCTGCCCCAGTGAGAATTTGCTAACACTTAGGTTGGATATTAGGAAAATTTCTTCACCAAAAGGGCTGTCCAGACTTGGCACAACTGCCCAGGGTAGTGGTGGAGTCCCCATCCCTGGAGGGATTTAAAAGCTGTGTGGATGTGGCACTTCAGGATGTGGGTCAGTGCTGGGCTTAGGTGAACAGTTGGACTGGGTGATCTCAGAGGGCTTTTCCAACCCCAGTGATTCCCACAATTGCCAACCAGCTCTGCCCTACAAACTTTGGAGCAACCTGAAGTTTGGTGAGTTTAAAAACAAAAAAAGGCATCTGGATTTCTAGAAGTGCATTTGTTTTTTGAAGTTTGCTGAAAACTTGATCAGTTTGCTGAAAATGAAAGATGATGACATCCAAATAGCATCTAAAAAGAGTGGTGTCTACCTTGCCATTAGACAACTGGCTTCCTAACTACATGCAAAACCAGCAATACATTCAGAAACAATTGCACTTGGTTTTTTGCTGTCATCCTATCTGCATAATTAAAGACATATTTCTATTCAATTCTGGTTAAGCTTCTATAAATTATATATAACCTGCTTTAAAGCCTCCCTGTAAACAACAAGACAATGTTTACATTTTTAATAAATTTTAATTTACACTCCTCTACTTCATAAGTCATATTTCAAACAAGAATACACTGAATTCAATAGGCAAATCTCATATTAACATAATTTAACTGCCCTAAAATAATTCAATTGTCCTAAAATAATATTTATAAAGACAGTGGCAACTGTGATGCAAAGGAGCAAGTACAACAGGCAAAATTATCCTGCATTAGCAGTATATTCATACAGGGTGAAAGTGTGTCAGCAATTTCCAGAAACCTTTAAAAGTGGGAAGGAGCCTGGCTTTTTTTTTTCTTTTTTTTTCCCCTCAGCAAAAGCACCATAAACAAGGCACAAAGAGTTAATACATCCTTCCTACTTCTGAGAGCAGGAACGGGCCCGATTTCGTCAGTGAGGTTTGGCAACGTGTGAAATCCTGTAACCAATTCCATTTCCTGATAAATGAACGGTCCATAGGGGAAAGTCAGCCAGAGGCTTTGGGAACTGCCGAGTGCTCAGACATGACCGAGAGGCTCCTGGAAGGAGCCAGACTGTCTCTTTGCTTATCGCCGCCCAGCCGAGCGGCACCAGCGGAACGCCGGCGCTGCCAGGCTCCATCCCGGGCCGGATGGAGGCACAGGGCGATGGCGCTTCACCGGCACGTGGGATCCCCCCCAAAAAAACAAACCAGCACACGCCTCACATCAGACTTTGGGAACAGGGCTGGGAACACGTGGTTGTGTAAAACACAGGCGTTGGGAATGGGGTTTGTGACGGGTCCGTGTTGTTTACGTGTTTCGGAGTCAAGCGCTGGGAGTGACTTGGTATTCTGGAGTTCAGAATCTTCCTCCCTCGCCCTTCCAACAGGAAAAAGCCAAATACAGAATGATAAATCATTCATTATTGGGTAGATTCTGGCATTACTGAGGCTTTGAAGGAGGGGTTTTCAGTTGGAGCTGCAGGGTGTGTTGCGTCGAGAGTTGAACGTCACTCTCAAGTTTTAAAACCGCTCTTGGTTTTAAACTATAAATGGATTTTTTGCGAACTTAACCTCGTAAATGTGACTGATAGACTTACTGAATGTTAACAGTAAATATCAGCTCTAATTGCAAAATGACAAATGTGCCTCAACCCAAGCTCAGCCCTGAGTTTCTGAGCTATTTAAATAATAATTTTTCAGACAGAGTTAATCTGGATGTTTGTTCACTTTCATATTACTACAAATCAATTCACAACTCACAACACTTCTACAGGAAATTCGAGTAGCTTGACACAAACAGATCTGAACTTCCAAAAGTCTAAAATTTGAGCTTGTAAAAAAAGAATAAAATATTGCCAGTCTGATGACCCCTGAAGGGAAGTTAAAACGAAGAAAAAAAAAAAAGCTCAAATAATAACTTCAGGCCCTTCATTACCAAAATCCTGGGTAACTTTTCAAGTGGCTTGCAGGCTTATAATAGCAACAACGTCTGCAATTGATTAGCTCCCCCAGCACAACCAGATGTCTCTGGGACAGGGAGAAAGTACTGTGGGTTTGGAGTTTCCTGGGATGCAGAACATCCTATCACTGAAAGACAAAACATCTGAAATGGAAGGTGAGGAAGCTAAACAAATATTATGCTTGTTCTCAAAGTGTCTGAATCCAGTTTTATTGCATTTCCCAGTTCTTTGGAAAGCCCAGGATAAATTCTTTCTTGCTCCCAAGGAAACTGCTACTCACTTGACTCAGTCTGCCCCCTTATCACACCCACCACTACCCATGGCTCTGCTGGGATCTTTGGTGCTTTCTGCTCAAGGCTGTGAGCAGAAAAGCCAATAACATAAAGAAAATACAGTTCTCTATATTCACTATCTACCCAGGTCTGCAAAAATGGCACCTGGCCTTGGAGGAACATCAAAGCAGGACTTGAGACATAATACCCACACTTAGACCAAACAAACTCCCCATTCCCACTTCTCCTTCCATGACTTTACTCACGTTAATTATTGCACCCTTTAGCCCTCAGATGAGAAAAGCAAAGGGAATAGCTGAAAGGGATACAAGAAGGATCTGGTCTTCTTTGGAGCATTTGGATATTCACAACTCTGATGCCTTTAAAGGATCTTTGACCCTTTTTGAGCTACTGCTCTGCTTCTACCAAATACTGAGATGACTCAACATACAACACTGCATAACAAGCAAGAAACACTACAGCAGGAAAACAAGTAGTCTTCTTTCTCCTCTCTTCAGGCTGTGGCTTCAAACTGGGGGATAATACTGCAGGGTATGGAGTGCCATGGACTGGCTGACATGAGCAAAACGCAGCACTGCAACATTAGCATTTCTATCACAGAACGATAGAATGGTTTGGGATAGAAGGGACCTTTAAGTTCACCTTGTTCCAACTCCCCAGGCAGGGACACCCAGCACTATCCCAGGTTGCTCCAAGCCCCAACCTACCTGGCCTTGGACACTTACAGGGATGTGGCAGCCACAGCTTCTCTGGGCAATCTATGCCAGAGCCTCATCACCCTCACAGCCAGGAATTTCTTCCCAATATCTAATTTAAACCTACAACAAGTAGCCAAAACACATCGAAGGGATTTAGGCATCAGTGTCTTGTTTCAGTTATAACCTGTAAGATAAATCGCCCATCAAGAAGGATGGTAAAATGTAAACTATTCAACATGGGAGCTTGCAACAGCTGAATGGGTTTGGTGTGGGCAACCAAGACCTGCTCCCAGTTCCTCCGAACCGCCCGTTCCCTGGTTAACGGGGCTCCATCGCCACTTCAGCCCAGGTGGTAAAGCTCAGGAGCTCACAGACTCAGTTTTCCTACTCTGTTCACACACAGCACAGGAAGAAACACAAGGACCTCATGCCATGAGACCATGACCAGGCTGCTGACCATCGCAACAGCTCAACTTTCTGAGCTACTGCGCAACCAATGCGACGCCTACAAAACAGCAGCCAGGGAAACACGGGAGAGGGCAGGGAAAAGCGAAGCACAGTCCTTCCTTCCTCCTAATTAATACCAGTCACTGTGAGCCACATGCTCCCCACCACGGGACACGCAAAAGTCTTGGGTCCTGCCTGGTGTCCTGCTCACATCATGCCTGGTGGCATCTCGTAAGCATGAAGATACAGCGTGACAAACTTAAGGATGTTGGAGCCAACAGCAAAACTCTCCAGTGAAAGCAGGATTTTCCCCATGGAAATGAATGCTTCAGTGACTAGGAAGAAAACAAGGCTGAAGTTCTCAGTTTATTCTTAATCTGAGAAGAAAAGCTTTATACAGCGCTCTAAGTTGAAAGCATGATTACTATTTTCTGTTCGAAGGGATTTTTGGCTGCTTTACAGTAAGAAACTGATATTACATGAGAAACAGTTTAAAGATCAGAGATTCAAGAGTTTGCTAATGCATATTTTCCTATGTTGATGCTGCAATGATGTTTATATTACTCTTCAATAGGGAGGTGTCAGAAAAGCATTAATATGTTTTTAACTGTGTGCCAGGCAGACAAGCAAAATAAAATAGCTGGTTTTTTTTTTCTTGTTCTAGTCAACAATGCCAAAAGTTACTGTTTATTTTTCTCCGCCCCCATGGAAGAATTTATAACCACTGAAGTAAACTGAAGTTGAAAAGCTGTTTTTAATCCCAAAATTGAATGACAGCCGCTGTGTAAAAGCAAACCTATCTTGTCTGGGTTCTCAGGAACATTCGCATTTGAAAAATTAAGTTTCCTGGATTCATTTGAGGGGTGGGGATTTTCTTTTTTTTGGGGTGCCTTTTCCCCATAATGCTAGGAAAAAAAAAAATTTAAAAACTGTGATACTGTATAATTTTCACATTTGTAAGAAAACTGGGGAAAGGTGGAGAGCACATCCCCTTTTCAAGCAGCCTTGAGAGTAACATGTAAATATGGTGTCGGTTCCAGCATGAGTGAACTCTCTTTGGGAGTGCCAGAGAGAGGTTGTGAATGCCACAGTGCACACCACTGCTGTTGGACCTGGCAGCACTCAAACAGATAAAATACTCAGCTGTAACCCAGACCTTGTGTGCAAAAGGACTCCTCTTACACCACACCAAAGAAACCCAAACCTTGACCTGCATGTCAGTCAAAATCCATGCAAACACTTACGGGAATAGGTAACCGTATGAAGAGTTCAGGTTGGGGTTTTTTTTCACATGAAAGTATTAAAGCAAACTTTGAAAAATAAATAAATAAGCTTTATAAGTGACTCACCAACACTACCAGCCTATGCCAACATTTCAAACATCTTGAGTCCAGCAATATGAAGCACCCTGGATTGTAAATTTCAAGGCAAACTACATTTCAAAGGACTGAAGCATAATTTTTTTCTCCTTCCCAAAAGCCTCTAAGTTAACTGATTTCTTCCATCTTACCTGAAGGATGCTTCTGAAAATGAAGTGTTGTTAGTATTCAATCCAACTCATCAGCTGTATTTGCATTACACGTAGCTACAAACAAGGCTCTCTAAAGACTGCTGAAACCCACTTCTAACCAAGGAACAACAGGAGTCACCACATTTTAAAAGACTTTTGAACAAATAAGTGTTCAAAAGACTTGTAGATGTGACACCTGGGGACATGGGTTAGTGGTGGCCTCCGCACTGCTGGGGGAACAGCTGGACTTGATTATTTTAGAGGGCTTTTCCAACCTAAGTGATTCTGTGATTCTACTACTTTAAATCCACAGATGTCAAAGCACATTTACTTTGGCCCTCGGCATTTTCAGTGTTAAAGGAAAGCAATCAGGTATACAAGTAAGTTTTTTTGTTGCCATGCCACACATTTTAAGTAGCTACTCAGGTCTACTTCCTAACAAAGATACATTTCCATGGATTATCATATTAATGTTTAAAAGTGAGGGAGGTATTTATTTCTGAACTAAAACCCCAAAGCTTTCGTTCCCTTCTGGAATAATGCAACTATTTTTCTTTCTGTAAGTTTTTAAAACGCACAGTCAAGAGTTCCCATACAATGCATTATGTCAGCAAGTATCTAACTCCAAGCACTATAATAATCACAGTTTTTCCATAACATTTTTCACGTACTTTAGATCTTGCCTACACACACGTTTGCACCATTTAATTAAATAGATTTAAATGATATAAACTCTTGCTTGGACGCACCTATTATAGAGTGGTGTCATTCAGTTTAGTTTCAGCTCATTCTCAACAATTTAAGTAGCCAGGCTTACATTAATAGAAAAGCACCTGCATGAGGGTTTGCCCTGGCTCAGACAGACAGACAGGTTTATAATCCCACTGTAAGATCAGGCAAAGTCAGCTGAGTGCAGACATGTCTTCGGCTGCTCACAGTTTCACGATGATAAGTTGTTTTCTGACCACAAAGCCCATCAAAACTTTCAAGATCATTTTTTTCTCCCCTGGAATTTTGATTACCCAAAATAATATTTCTCAAGGGACAAGGAGCATATTCTTCTCCACTCGAGATCTCTGAGAACAAATGCCTTCAAAAGAAACATGAGTTATTGTCCATCACTTACAGGTCAGCTCACGGAAGCAGGGAAGTCTGACATCTTAATTGAGGGTATAAACTGTCAGAAGGAAATGTACAATCCATAAATATTCTCATTCTTAGCATATGGTTGGTGTTTTGGAAAGGCCCAGAAAGCACTCTGTTTAAAAGTTTCTTACACTTCTCTCACTAATCTGATCTTCTTCAGGTTAAGGGTTAACAGCAGCTGAGGGTCAGCAAGAGGAAGTCTGTGTTATAGGCGCCTGCCTAGCGTCAGACCTAAGGATGTATTAGACACAATCAGCTTCCACTATAATAAGATCTTTGACCTTTCAGCCAGATGGGAAAAAAAAAAAAGATAAATATCAGGAAGAACTGTATGAATTTATTTTTTAAGGGAGTTTTCTGTCTCTCTTGCTTGGTGCTGTGCCCTGGAGATCTGTAAAGGAGTTGCTGGTCTCTGTAACTCCTCTGTCCCTACCTCTTTATGGTGTCACACAGAGTTAATTTTTGCACTATTTCGCACAAACCCAGGCAGCAAGGAACTGTTACAGCAGTAAAACAAACACAAGAAAGCTGTATGCAGTTTTTAGAGCAATTACAGATCCGCTCCAAGGTTTAATTTAGATCATTAAAGACCATTGGTCTGCATCGTGAATCCATTACCTGGTCATGGCCAAATAACAATCACTCAGGACTATGGACAGCAGGACTGCAGGAAAAAAAAATCATCAGGAGCAATCCTAAAAGAAGGCAGGGCAATGTGTGGTCCCTTGGGAACAACAGGGTGCATATATAGGAAACTTTAACCATTTCCTTTGCAATCTGTGATGCTGTGTGAGTGCTGCCCATGCCCTGTCCCTCTTCATGGTGTGATGGCACAACTGACTGTTGAACAGATGTTGGTTCTCCTCCCTGGGAGGAGCATCTGCAGAAGCAGGAAAACCATTCTAGAGACAGCTCAGCACCCAAACCAAGAAATTTCTTAGGTTCCTTCAGTAGTGGGGACTTCACATGTGCTTTCTTTTACGGCTACTCCTCTTTCTAGATTTTCCATGAGCACAAGTCTGAGGAGGAGTGGCTGAGTGAGCTGGGAGGGCTCAGACTGGAGAAAAAGAGGCTCAGGGGGAAACTTCTCCCTCTCTCCAATTCCCTGACAGGAGGGTGGAGCCAGGTGGGGGTCGGGATCTGCTCCCAGGGAACAAGGGACATGACAAGGGGAAACAGCCTCAATGTGTGGTAGGGGAGGCTTAGATTGGATAATAGAGAAAATTTCTCCATGGAAAGGGCTGTCCTGCCCAGGGTAGTGGTGGAGTCTGCACCTTTGGAGGGATTGAAAAGCTGTGTGCATGTGGCACTTGGGGACATGAGTTAGTGGTGGCCTTGGCAGTGCTGTGGGATGATTGCACTCGATGGTCTGGGAGGCATTTTCCAACCTAAATGAAAATACCTGAGCTTGAAATCCCCTGTTGAATTCACTGCCACCTCAGTCAACAGCCACATTATTTTTATGACACTTTTGGTAGCTGAACTTTTGGTGCTGGTGCTGCTTCCCCAGGGTGATGTGCTCAGGACACAAAGGTGCTCGGGTCCAGGTCCCAGGCAGTATCTGCTATAACTCTGATGACAACTCACTCTTGCCCTGTGCTCTGCTGCCTCAATGATTAGGAACTTTCTCCAGTGAAAGAGATGGAAGCTGATGGAGTTGGAAGTACACTGTTAATAGAAGAGGACACATATGAGAAGTGCTTTTAACACCTAAAGCGAATTTTGTTCTGTCAAGAGACTGAAGGCTTTTACCTCTGCTCCTTTTACATATTATGTGAAATTTTAATGCCCATTGAACTCAAATGCACTTTAATAAATATTGAATTTTGTACCATACCAAAAAGGTGCAAGTTGATGGCATAATGGCACGTCTGCATAGCACATGAAGAACATCTGACAGAGTGTGCACTGATGACAAAATACTCATTGACATGGAGAGAAAAGGCACAAGAGAAAAACACAAGCAGCTCAGAAAATGCTCATGAAAATCAAATCTCTACCTTAAGTGGCTTAGCTAATGGGAACTTTTCTTTCATAAAGCATTAAACGTGGCCTCCCAAGTGTGATCATTCCATGAACCCAAATGTCAGCTTCCAGTCACTAGCTGGCATTTGAAACAAGTTTTCCCACTTATTGCAAAAGAGTGATTATCTGCTGGCTAACTCCCCTTGAAACCCTGAGATAACTCGCAAGCTCCCAGACATGGTCCCACTTCTCTCACGCTCCTAATCCAGAAAGTACAGATAGTTCACCAAAAGGGAAGAGAGGCAGCCTGAGAACTTTAAAAAAAAAAAAAAAAAAGGAACGAATGAGGCCAATTTTCACCTATCACTGTGATCTCTAAATTGCCTTTAATAAGCTTCTGCAATATACCAGGGAGCCTGGATTGTGGGCTGCTCGTCTGCGAAGGAGACAGCTCTATCTCCACGCCGTAGCTTCTGCCTCCATCCCGGGCATATTAACTTCATTTATCTCCTCCCACAGACTGAGGGAGAAATAACCAGCTCTTGATTTCAGCACCTGCCCTTTATCTCTCTGTTCGTGCAGAAGTCTTCTAAAAGGCTAATTACTCAGCTTGGACCTTCTCTGCCTTCCACAGCGCACGGCTAAAAGCATACGCTTAAAATAATGTTAATTGTATTATTTGTCTCCAGTCAGACTGCTCCAGGACTGGAAGGAAAATCTGAGTTAGATTTCCCATTTCCCAACAATTATTTGCTAAGAAAATTCAAGATACCTTTCCTAACACAGACACACACACATATATATATTTATCCTCCTACCACACATGCTCACTTTGCACCCCATGTTGCTTCCCACAGTGAAAAGGGAGCAGGAGCACCAGGGTGTGCTACAAAACTGATAAGCCCCATTATGCAGATCAGGATCGTGGCTCTAAGTGCTGTTATTTTTAGTTGACTGTTGATTCATGTTTGAACTATGGGCTGAGCAACAGACTCGGGACCCGAGTGCATGTAACGCCTCTTGAATGCTCACTTCCTCGACAAAGGCCAAGATAAGCAACTTGAAAACATTCACTTGAAAACATCCGTGCATACATTAGGTACTTTACATAAGAAAAAAACCATCATTGTCTGAGCTGCAAGGAAACCGAGTGCTTTAGTCCTCTTTTTTTCCAAATCATACCCATGTTTCAAATGCCTCCCCCGGAGTGCTTCAGCTGAAGACGGTTATTTCTAGGAGGTAGGAATAATACCTCTGCAGGGTCTCTTGTACTTTAGAGCACTTCAGTGTTGCTGTGGCAAAAGGCAAAGATGGCTTGAAAATTAATTAGCAATTAACTGCAAAGCTGATCCATAAATTCTCAGGGTTGAACTCCACAGCTTTGCACACTATAATTACATGTTGGTTGTGTCAACACAGATGCAACAGATTCGTAATTCCTCCAGACATTGTCCAAGGTGGCTGGGCACAAGGTGACCCCTATCCTATCTGCACCTTGAATCCTGGAGTCAGTTCTGGGCCCCTCACAAGAAGGACACTGAGGGGCTGGAGCGTGTGCAGGGAAGGGAACGGAGCTGGGGAAGGGTCTGGAGCAGCAGGAGCAGCCGAGGGAGCTGGGAGGGCTCATCCTGGAGAAAAAGAGGCTCGGGGGAGACCTTCTTGCTCTCTGCAACTCCCTGAAAGGTGTAATCAAAGAGAGTGTGGGTAGGGCTGCTCCCACCCATCCAGACTTGCCCAGAGAGTGTCATTAAAGACATGTGGATTAAAGCTTTCTCCTTTATTTAGCTGCTGAAAATTCCTCAGAGTTGCCAGAGTTATTGTGTAACTATATCTTCAGTCTGATCTTAATATGAGTTTGTCAAGCTTTAGAATAGCTTCCCCTGAAAACCTCAGAGACTGAAGTGGGAAGGCCAGAGGAACTGAGAGACTCTCCTATGAGAGAGGTACAAGGACAGAGGGTACCCAGACTCACAAGGTCATTTCTACAGGAGGGAAACACATGCTGCTCATCATCACTGCCTGTGCAAAGGAAGGATGTTATTTGCATGTACAAAAATATATGCATGACTACATATATATACATACACACACACACACCAAGGTCATCAGCTTTTCTTCACGGAGGACTAACTTGCTCTGGCCACATTCGTGCTCAGCAGAATTATTTTAAAAAAAAAAGACAAAACCCCTTCAGTGTAAGTGGGCAGTACAGAAGAATTACGTGCCAGGCTGGCTGTGTTCACTAGGTAACTCTGTCCCCAAACTCAAGTCCTTCAGAGGAAAGGGAATTTCTCCAAGCCACACTAAGCATCCTTAAAACTGGAAGTACTCGACTGCTTGGTGAGGACTTTCAGAGCTTGGCATGTCACAAACTGTTGGTTTGTTGCTTTAAGTGGCAATATGTAATTTTGAATACTGTATATCATTAACACAGAAAATTTAAACTTGATGGGATTTCACTCCAGAAACAGCATTTCTGTAAATTGTGGCCTGACATGTGAGTCGATGTGGCACACTAAGGAACTGACAAAACCTTAATTTTTTTGTAAGCAGTGAATTTATTTGGTGATGGCTCTATGTCAAGAAGGAATCACTGCAGCCTCAGTGTAAGGGCTTTTAATTATCTGCACGTAAGTATAAGTTGTCATAGACAAAGCCAAAGTTCCAGCATTCCTCTGTATTCACAGCATCACAGCACAGCAAGGACACAACCTGAAGGGCCGGGTTTGGATACAACAACTCCTCTGGTGTTACTTAGGCTATTCCTGTACTGCGGCTCAGGACTTGGACCACGGACCAACCTCTCCCAAAGTAATTCAGTCCGAGTGACTAAATACGTGCCATCTCAGGGACACAGGGAACTGCAGGAAAGACATTAGTATATGCAGCCAGCTAGACAATTCCCACTGGGTGTTTTAAAATTACCAGGGTATAAATAAATTACCAGCCGTCGCCAATGGCCGTGCGGACGCAGTGTGCCTTATCAGATGATATTTTCCTAAAGTTACCACGGAAGAAATGGGTCCTGAGAAGACACTCTCACTCTCTTATCACAGGGCAGGAACAAAAATAGTTCTGCCGAGAGCAGACCATATTTAAAATATACTTGGCATAACAGAGAAGCAAAACTCATTGTGTTTAAAAAACTCCCATTTACTTACTTACCTACTTACACAGATTTCCTTATTGTAGTATTCAAACATCACACAGCCATTAATGGATTTTAGCTTCACAAAACCTGTCAAGTTGGTAAATCCCTCAAGAGATCTGAGAGATTCTCAGAAGAGAATGGAGAGGGCTGCTCAGGATTATACAGAAAGCTCATCATCATGTTGACCAGTCTTACAGGTCCTGAACTGATTTTCACTAGGTTGGGTAAGTCTTAACTAAAGCCCAAGAAATTTATCTTTTTAGCATTTGATATAGACCAAGAAGGAGGTGCAGAACACCAGAGAAAGAAGAATAAATTAACTGAAAAAAAAATAATTATCAAAATTTGGTTACAACATAACTAAACAACAGATGGAGAGGTGAGGCTGCTCCTCCAAGATGCGACGAAGAACACCTGAGCTTCAGCAAATTTTAATTCCTCCACATGCTTCAGTTTAATAACTAATCATGAAAACTCACCCAAACATTTAGCAGAAATTAGGAATTTAAATATAAACATATACATACGGCAATCAACAGTGTAATCACTTTTCAGTCACTATTGATAGGAGAAATGATGCTTTGACATTACGGATATAAAGGACAAATATGAGTAATTGATTGGAACAGTACACTTTAATTGATGAGGTCTTGAGCACTTACTCTTAGCCTGTCTTTGGGCAAAGCAACAGCTCCCTGCTTGATGATTTCCAGAACTCGCTCCACTGACAGCTCAGCTCCAGCTTGCTCTAATCGGGAGCTGAAAAAGCTGATCACCTGGAATGAAACATCAGAGCACATAAATAAATAGAAATGAAGAGATCTTTGTATCAATTTACACACGAAGCTGTCATCTTCTTTCTCGGCATCGCTGTATCTGTGCTTCTTACTTGTTACTGCCTGTGTCACAGCCAGGGAGACTTTGTTAATGTCAAGTTAGCGCAATTCTCGGCATCCTCCCGCAGTCATTTTTAACAGACAGATGATTTTACAATTTAACACACACAGCCGAATTAATAAATTTACATTTTCAAGTACTGTGCACTGACATATGCCTATATTTCTATCTGTCAGTTCTGCACGTCAGGATTTTTTAGGTCTTCCTTTCTATAATTTGAGCTAGAAATTTACTCTGACTGTCGAGCATTAAAGTAAAATCATTATAGTTTCACTGACTCCTGGACAAAAGGCTTTATGACGACTACAAAATATCTCAGTATGAGAGTCTACATGATTTCCTGGGGGTTTTTGTAGCATTCAAAGCCTCAGCAAGCGGATGGGGAAAAAAAAGTCCACAAAGTTCCCCTTCTTCCCAGATTAATGACTTGAAGTGCCCCAGGTACCTTCCCCATTACAGATTCCATGCCCAAGGACCTGCACGTTCCCTCCCAATGCTCACATCCCCCAGTCACCTCCTTGGTGAGGCCAAGCTGATTTTCCCCATATTTCCCTCCCCACCCCCTTTTCTGTGACCCAGCTGGTCCTTGTTAGCTAGAACTCAAACTCTGTTAGGTCAGGCTTTAACTTTTATCCCTCTCCAAGCTCAGTAGGTCACACCAGAAGCAGACATCCCACCGGCAGTTCTCCATGTGGGACATCAGAAAACCTCCATTTCTATTGCTCCTTTCATCCAAAAAGAACACACTTTGCAAACCCCATCCCTTATCCCAGAGGAACTCCGCAGTCACGCAGGGGATCCGGAACTCAAAACAACACAAAAAGGGTCCAGGGAAAAACTTCCACACCTACTTAGAGTCCTTTGGAAGTACCACACGAGCCACTTGGTAGAACCTGTCTACAATTGAGCACCTGAGTACCCTTGGGCTGGAGGCAAGCACAGCTTTCCCTCATGGCAATGCTGACGGTAGTTCCCCAAAATCCCATCGGCTTCAGACACACTTTCCATGGAGAAATACTCATGTCCACTTCTAACTGAATCACAGCCCCAGTCCATCGAGTAATCTTTGTTAATTCTCCCAAGTAGAAGGGGGGAAAAGTGTATTATACTACAAAATCTCTGCTGAGCTCTCTTTGTTCTGTAGTGAGACACAGCTGGAGCCAGAAACCATTACCCTAATTATGCCTCCCAGCTCAGCTGCTGTTCATAAAACAAAGACAGCTGATGGCTCGATTACTGTGAGATTCAAATTTGTTGTTCCTTTTTGTGACCCCCTGAAAGCCCAGCCCTTGTTCTGAGCTGGGAGACTTGCTGGGATCTCTAGAAACTTGCACCGAGTGAGATAGAAGCAGGTTAAAGTTGCTGGAAGTTGCTTTTTGGGGTTGCTATGAGGTTTTGGTGGGTTTGTTTTTCTGTTTTGTTTTAAACAACAGAAGTATGGAAATTAGTCAAGAGAGAAAATTCAGGTTTAACCTTCTGTGCTGTCCCTACGATTATCTCCATAGTTGAAGGGAAAGGGAGAATTTCACTGCCTCTGGCAGACGCTGCAGGTAGGTTTTTACATTCTTACAGATAAGGACCTGTCGGATCTCTGTGATCTCTGATCCTTGAAAAAAAAAAAACAACCCAGGAGTAGGAAGACATGCTGAGTTCATAAGCAAAGGAGCTGGAGGGAGGGACCAGAAATAACAGAGGAAAACGGCAAGAAAGAGCTTGTGCAAAGAGCGTGAGGACCTCGGAGTGAGGCTGACATGGTTTTGGCAAAGAGTCTGGGACAAATTGCTGGTGGAGGATACACAGCTCACAGAGGAATGAGCAAGTTGCCCGCAAACTTCGAAAGAAAAAAACATCTTCCTGCATTTCAACACTCCTCTATTGTCAGTAATCACTGGTGAAACCCATCCTCGCCCAGGGCAGGCTCCTGCAGGGAATCCATCCCACTGGCGCTGCCTTGTTAGCTCAAGTTCTGCTAAACCACAACAAAAGCAAAATTTAGTATTTAGCTTTTAATTAAAAGGATAAAATACTATCATAATGCAAACACGTAAAAAACCTGAATGAAGCTCACAGATACTACCTGAATTCTGACGTTTCCTATTTTGGAAAGTCAAACCCTTCAATCTTAACATGTTTTTAAAAGACTTACGTTTTTGTGGTAAAGGTACTAATCTTGGCCAGGTAATATTTCACAAAGAACAAAAGCAAGACAGGCTTCCAGTATTTTCAGGCTATGTCAGCATTTCACAAAACTTTGAATGGCTATTTTTGATACACAGTTGATGACTGAAATTAAAAACACCGATTTTAACAATACCACTTACCTGTAGATGTTATTTGTCTTACTACTTGAAACAGTACAGAATTGGAGTCATTCTCTTTTGGACCTTGAGAGCACAATACCCCAAGGAGACACTCAGGTACCCAATGAGTACCCCAATCAAATAAGAAAAAAGAAAAATAAAAATTAAAAAGAAGAAGATGAGTTATACAGAGAAGATCCTAAAAGAGGCATTTGCTTATTACCACTGCATCAGGGATAAAACCAAAAAGCATCCAGCATCACAGCCCTACTGCCCAAGCTCCCTCTGTAGCAGAGGGTCTAACACTTTACTTACTAATCTGGCCAAATGTAAAAATATAAAAGCTTAAAATTTAAGGAAGAGCAGCTTTTTCCTTTGAAAGAGCTTTAATTATCTTCCACCATTAAGTAACAGCTGCATTTAAAATAATAATGAAAATTAACAGATTTCAACTCTTTATCCAATTAAAAAGAAAATGAACCAGAAAAAACAAACTGGGTGAATAATAATAAATGAGTTTCAGGTTTTAGCACATGTTTTAAAGCCCAGTGCTGAGCATATGATTGTAATGCATAAAAAAACACCCCCAGATCTTAGGGCAAATAAACAAGGCTGAGAGATGGTGTCTTTTTGATATTCTGAAAATTAATTTTCTCATTATTTAGGCAACTGGGCTAAGAAAATAGAAAACAACTGCAAAGACTGCTCTAAGAAGAGGAATAAGAAGAAACTCCACAAGTTGCTGTGAATCACTTGTATCCAAGTCCTGCTGAGTACTGAAAGGCCTCTCCATGCAAGGAACATAACCCGTTCTGAAGAGCTCTCCCTCCAGTCTGGCTTCCATATTAACGGAGATTAAAAGGCACGTCTAATCCTGGATTAGACAACCCCTCATCAGGAATATCTGATCACTGCCCAGATAAAACAATGCCCTGGAAGCGACTGGCACAGTGAAGAGTCTAATCCTGGCTGGGCGAGGCACCCAGACCTGTGGTGTGATGGGCACGAGGGACGTGGCCCGGTCACCACCGGCTTGGGAATCTCCAGGCTTTGTATTAAAATACCGTTAATATTTAGAAACAAAGACTGTTTTCTATAGTGATTTCCAAAATTGGTTTTAACCACAGACTCATGGAATGGTTGGGGTTGGAAGGGGTTCCAGGTTCAAGCCCTCTGCCATGGGCAAGGACACCTTCCACTAGAACAGGCTGCTCCAAGCCCCATCCAACCCAGCCTTGGACACTTCCAGGGATGGGGCAGCCACAGCTTCTCTGGGCAACCTGTGCCAGGGCTTCACCATCCTCACAGGGAAGAATTCCTTCCTAGAGGTCAATGAGAAACTCATCTTTAGTCCTTTTGTTTTCCAAATAATAAACTTACGGGTATTGTTGGAGATTAAAAGCACTACAAGAAAAAGATTAGAATGATTTCGAGGCGTTTTTCGTTCAAAAGCAATATTTTACGTTTTGGAGATTTATTTTTTTTTTTTAATTCTGAGGGAACAACCACAGTGCCTATTGATTTCACCCAACTATTGTTTTCAATTGGGCTGCAAGGCTGAAGAAAAGAAGTATTTCTCTTTCCTACAGGATGCACCAAGCAGCAGAGGTATCAGGGGCAAGATGTTTTCTCCACCTGGATTCTATCAGTGGATGCTGAAGTGCCGTGAGGCCCGTGGCAGCCCAGGCAGTGGCACTGCCTAACTAACTCTACAGCTATTCTCTCTCTCCTCCAGCTAAAAATAACAGCACGAAGCGCTGCTGCCTCCTCTGCCTGCAACTGTAAAGGTCAGCTCTGAAAGACAGAAGAAGAAAATCACTTGGCACAAAATGAAAACATTTTGAACCTGATTTTGTCAATTTTTAATTTTCTTTCCCCCCTTCAGAAAGCAATTGAAAGAGAAAAACACACATTTTGACACTGGGTATTTTTATTTCCAGCCATGCTCACCACTTCGAGAGTGATATGATGTACTGATGGCACACCAAAAGGAGAGAAAAAGAAGAAAACAAACCTCTTGTCATAAAGCACCACAGGATTAGCACTTCAGCTAAGTAGGAAAACATAAATCACAGCTACATTCAGTTGCCAACAGTCATACCTGGAGCGAAAGGGAGGCAAAGCCAACCCTCTCTGATCTAAGAAGGGATGAAACAGCTCCAGGTGATTCAACAGCAGGAGGAACACAAGAGGTTTATCAGCGAACTTGAAGTACTGAAGCTTTACAGGTTCATCTTGAAAAGAGGAGTGTGTTCAAAGACATGTGAACTTTTCAAGATGCTCTGCTCTTCTCTCCCCACTATTGGCAAAGCAAGTGGGGAGGAGTGGGGAGGAAAAAAGCCAGACAAAAAAGACCTGAAAAAAAAGAACCTTTAGAATATCTAACCAGGCTCTGGTAATCAGCAGGATGAAGATTTTCCGACAGACATTTTAAGGAAAACCATGAAAAGTCAGTTCTCAAGTCCTGCAGGTCTTGCAATAGGAGTTGCTAAGCCAGAGCCAAACCAACTGAACTTAGTTTAAAATCTAGCAGGGAAATGCCTTCAGAGAATTAAATTCCTAGTAGGAAATTGCACCAATCGAGTCCTTTGCATCACTAAGCCATTGCCCCCGACCTCCTGATTCCTATCAGACTATTTTGCAAACAAAATTCCAGCAGCTCCTAGTCAAGCCTGTCCAACCACACGGTATCTGTCACTCGCTCACAGGAAATATGAGAGCAGTGAAAGCCAAGGAGTTCTCGCCGTGGCCATGAACCAAATGCATCCATAGGAATGACGAGCGAAGATTCCCCACCAAATTCCTGACACATCTGAGGTTGCTGACCAAGTTACAGACCACCTCTGAAGCAGAGGCATACAGACAGTTCCCAGCTGAAATATTTCTGCACAAGGCCAGAAGAGGAACCATAACATTCCTCTCTGGTCACCATCCAGAAGAAGAATATCCTATTTAGCTAAACAAGATGCACAATATCCTATTAAGATGGCTTTCTAAAATGAAAAGTAAATTAATAGGAAACAGAAGGTATTTTGATTTCAGTTTCTTCCGTACAGCATTAATGGTTCCCATATGTCCCCAATCAGCTGGCAATGGTGATTTTTAGATCCTTTATAAAAACCCAGGGACAAATAAGCAGTTGTCAATAAAATGTTCTATACACTGATGACCCTCAGACTTTTACCCATTCTTGCCTCAGTGATGATGCACACAGCAGTTTTATCTCCAGAGTAAATGGAATGGCACAAATCCTGAGGTGCAATCCAGAGTTACCGTGGCTGAGTCTGTACTGCAGGTAGCCCTGACAATTCCTGCTCTGGTCAGAGCTCTGGAGGAGCTGCAGGGCCACCTCCATATCCACCTGTGCCTACAGATCTGTTCTGGTCTGTCCTCTGCCCCAGCGTCATCCTGTCAAATGTCTGCTATCCAGAGGTCTCCAAAGCTGAAGTCCCTGGAAACCTACCACAGTGCTACGTTATTATTAACCTTGGAAAGTGTTTCCTTATGACCTGCGAACCCACAAGTATGTGAAAAAGATTATTCCACTTCCTTTCACAGCAACATTTTATTTGAAAAATGTCACATCAGTTTCACCTTCCTTTGGCAAATCAGCACCTTCAGAGGTCCTGTTTTCTACAGCTCTTATTTCTCCCTGAAAGAAAGACTTTGAGGTTCTGGAGCGTGTCCAGAGAAGAGAATGGAGCTGGGGAAGGGTCTGGAGCAGCAGGAGTGGCTGAGGGAGCTGGGGGGGCTCATCCTGGAGAAAAGGAGGCTCAGGGGGGACCTTCCAGCTCTGCAACTCCCCGACAGGAGGGGGGAGCCAGGTGGGGGTCGGGCTCTGCTCCCAGGGATTAAGGGACAGGAGGAGAGGAAACAGCCTCAAGCTGTGCCAGGAGATGTTAAAGGTTGGATATTGGGAAAATTTCTTCATGGAAAGGGCTGTCAGGCATTGGCACAGGCTGCTCAGGACATTGGTGGAGTCCCCATCCCTGGAGGGATTTAAAAGCCATGTGGATGTGGCACTTGGGGACATGGGTCAGTGATGCCCTTGGCAGTGTTGGGGCAACAGCTGGACTCCACAGTCTTGGAGGGCTTTTCCAACCTAAATGATTCTGTGATTCGAAACCCAGCTAAGATGTCACCAGCATGAGTAGGCTCAGAGGACACCTCCAGGCTGTTTTCCATTTCCATACCCACACAGAACAACAGCAGATGCCTCTTTCTATTTGCACCATCAAGTACTCATTACTACCTCCTCAGAATATTTTCCAACTAATTCTCCATCAAATTTTTAGCCTTTTGACCTCTTCCATGCTTCCTGTTGGTTGATGAGAACATTATGTGCAACAGAGTAAAAACAGTAAGTATTAAAGTCAATATATGTCATATCTATTTTATATATCCTTTGACAAGGCAAGCTGGCAACTGTTCTGGTGTCCAAAACTCATTACAGACCTCACATATTCTGTATTTTGGTCATATTTCTTCAATATGGAACATTACCATGCTGTCTGTTAGTTCTTCTGCATGAAATACAAATCTGGACTACAGTTTGGGATCAGAGAATCTCATACCAATTGCTGGGTGGAATTTGCTGGAGCAGAGGGATGTTAAAGTGACCCAGAGTGTAACACACACTTTCTGCTCAGGTGGATCTCTAGTGCCATCTGATGATGGGAATCACAGAATCCCAGAATGGCTGGGGTTGGAAGGGACCTTAAAGATCATCTCATTCCACTCTCTCCCACGGGCAGGGACACCTTCCCCTATCCCAGGTTGCTCCAAGCCCCGTCCAACCTGGACTTCAACACTTCCAGGGATCCAGGAGCAGCCACAGCTTCTCTGGGAAACCTGTGCCACGGCCTCACCACCCTCACAGGCAGCAATTCCTTCCCAATATCCCATCTAACCCTGCCCTCTGGCAGTGGGAAGCCATTCCCCCTTGGCCTGCCACTCCATGCCATTGCCAAAATTACACTCATGGTTCCACTGTAGCACAAGTGCAGATAATCCAAACCCACTCTGCTGTTTAATGACCAGAGAAGGTACCAAGAGAGGGCTGTAGCACAGCCTCTGTAGACATACTTGGGGGCTTCAGAATGGTAATTTCTCTTCCCCAGTCTTTCATTACCAAAAGCTGCAACAGCTTCCATTTCCACCTACAATTTACACAATTTGTGCCACAAAATTCCATTGATCACAACAGCCTGAAGCCCAACACAGCTCCCCAATACATGGGAAGTTGTTGGATCTATCCTCTTCTGAATAATCAGCCTTGGCCACACAAAAAGCCTGGCCAGCTCACTATTCTGTTTGAAAGCAGGCTGGGATGGATGCTTAAATGACAGCAGGAGAAGAATAGGGAGATCCTCCCCATGAATATATCCTCTCAGCCTCCAGCAACACACAGTTTAGAAATTTATTGAGCCAAATCTTAAAAGTTTTTCTTTTATGACTCCTTTTAGAGCACATCTACATTTCAGACATCCACAATGTCCCACACAGCCATGAGGATGGAGCTCCCAGCTCTACCACTGCAGAGAAAAGCCTGACAAGTTCTCAGAGACAGAAACTCATTTTTGCCTTTCTCAGATCCTGCCCACATGGTCCCAGGCAAGCTCCCTGCAGTGTGTACAGTAAAACTAACATGATTTGCCACTTTTTCAAGGGATAGCAAGACCAGTTAGAATGTTTTGGCTGTAGCACACAAGACAAAGATTGGTTCTGTACAGGATGGTAGTGCTGCCAATACTGTGTATGAAGTGCAGGACGTGACAGGGTAGACGAGGAGTCAGCTGAATCTCATCTTTTATTCACATCTACAAGCCTGACAGCTCTCACCACTTGCCAGCTGGTGACAGGTACATTTAAAAAAAAAAAAATTTAAAAAAATCTTTTTTTTTGACATCCTCGCTTCTCTAACAAAGGAGCTATTTTAAAATTCAACATGCTCCCTTGGAAAGCCTTAAATAGTTTCTGAATGTAACTGGCATTATGCTGTAAGCCAATATTAAATAGTTTTGGGGAGGAATCGTTTAAATTGTTGAGGAAAACCAACATTTAAGTGTTACAAAGGAAAGGACGTCCTGCTATCTGTGGGAGGCACGGGGCTGCAAGCAGAAGGATCTGGACACCACCAGTTGTCCTGAATTTGGATGAGTAACCAGAGAAGGTCCCTATCTCAGTCGGGAATGAAGACTACTGTTATCTTCACTGCACCATATCCTCTTTACACAAGCTGAAAACACCTTGTCCTAATCATCCAGGCAGTATCACAGTGGCTGTAGTCTGCAGCTGCTGAAAGTTTGGAGAGTTTTGAGCTTCAAGTTCTCCGCTCTCCAAGCTCTTGCATGACCAGAAAAATATAGAGAAGAGAAGAGAAGAGAAGAGAAAAGAAGAGAAGAGAAGAGAA